>NW_027192763.1:600000-763000 GCF_949987515.2 Delphinus delphis | reverse complement strand
TAAATTTGCCCGTCCAGACACCTCCAGCTAGTCTCTCATTGGTTCTCGCTATTCCTGTTCATCTTCCGCAGAAATTGCAAACTGTGCCATACAGGAGGTTAAAGGCGCTGACTCTCCAAGTGGGGAGAGTGTTAGTAAAGCGTCTGGAATGTTGCACCCGAGTACCAGGGGAGGAAAACTGAGACATATTTGAACACGTCTCCCGTTCACATCGTTGATCATACTTGGGTTCCACGTGCATGTTTTAGCTGAAGGAAGAATACCTTAAACCTGTAGAGTTAAGACCCGTGTAATGGGTACCATGCAATATGACTTCAAAGGGTCTTCATTTGCTCACCGAACCTCTCCAATCCTATCACTGCTGCGTTTATGCCCCTGTACACATGCTTGATTCTCTTTCGGAGACATAGCAATCCATAGGTTTTAAGATACTTACTAGTCAGGTACATTCTTAGGCGTTTAATATGCGGTGTTGAGTCCATTTCGTTGAGCAAGGAGTAGCTCTTGTCTATTCCATATTTGACTTAAGGAACTTTATCTGTGCTCATTTCAATCTCTGGATTTATGCACCACCCCAACTCACCTTTACCCTTAAGCAAGCATAAGTTGGTTTTCTAAATTTGAGACCCTGTTCTGTTCTGTAATTCAGTTCCTGTGTAGCCAAGTTTACATTCCGTGTATTACTGATATCTTATGATGTTTCGTGTTCTGTGTGACTTATTTCAGGGAGAATCATCATACCTGAATCCACTCATTGTGATGCTAAAGGCCTGATGACATAGATTTCACTGCTGAGTGATATTGCTTTGTAAGTAAATACCACAACTTCTTTATCCATTTTTCACTTTCTGCGATGTTGAACTTGTACTGTAAACGAGGTTCTTGTAAACAGAGGCGTCCCAAACTTTGGGGTGGCTGTGTCTTTTTGATTTTAATTTCCCTAAGCTATAGGACCATAAGTGGCAGTGCCCTAGGCTCTGTTGCTTTGTTTTTTAGATGTTTCAGGAAACACCATACACTTCTCCCGAGTGTCTTTTGGCAATTTACATCCCGCCCATCAGCATAACAAGGCTCCCAGTTCTCCATGGCCTGTCCTGCCTTTCTGGATTTTACACTTTTTTCAGATGGCCCTTTTGACCGTGGGGAATTGAGACTTCATTGTAGTGCAGATTTCCTTTGCAAGCTTGTTTGGTTGGCCAAAAAGGTCGTATGCATTTTTTCCTGAATATATTCAGGAAAAAATGCATACGCCCTTTTTGGCCAAGTGCATCATTGTGGACGTTCTGCCTCTTTTCCTATGCTTTCAATGCAATTCCAGTCTACCTCCTGAAATCGGTTTCCTGCAATTCTGCCCCGCTTTCAAGTCCTCTTGGCAGCCTTACTTCAGTCTATTTTTGGACGATAGCTGTCATTTATAACTCTGCAGGTTTGTGAATTACAGTGCCCCTGAGCTCCTTTCTTCAACTCGCTTTCTTGTGACCTGGCCGCAACACCGCAGGATGGCTTCAGGCCCTAATCTGGTTCCGGCACGGCACGCTGAGCCTTTGGTTATTTCCTCTTCCTGGTGGGAAATGAGAGTTAAATTTGCCCGTCCAGACACCTCCAGCTAGTCTCTCATTGGTTCTCGCTATTCCTGTTCATCTTCCACAGAAATTGCAAACTGGGCCAAACAGGAGGTTAAAGGCGCTGACTCTCCAAGTGGGGAGAGTGTTAGTAAAGCGTCTGGAATGTTGCACCCGAGTACCAGGGGAGGAAAACTGAGACATATTTGAACACGTCTCCCGTTCACATGGTTGATCATACTTGGGTTCCACATGCATGTTTTAGCTGAAGGAAGAATACCTTAAACCTGGAGAGTTAAGACCCGTGTAATGGGTACCATGCAATATGACTTCAAAGGGTCTTCATTTGCTCACCGAACCTCTCCAATCCTATCACTGCTGCGTTTATGCCCCTGTACACATGCTTGATTCTCTTTCGGAGACATAGCAATCTATAGGTTTTAAGATACTTACTAGTCAGGTACATTCTTAGGCGTTTAATATGGGGTGTTGAGTCCATTTCGTTGAGCAAGGAGTAGCTCTTGTCTATTCCATATTTGGCTTAAGGAACTTGATCTGTGCTCATTTCAATCTCTGGTTTTATGCAGCACCCCAACTCACCTTTCCCCTGAAGCAAGCATAAGTTGGTTTTCTAAATTTGAGACCCTGTTCTGTTTTGGAATGCAGTTCCTGTGTAGCCAAGTTTACATTCCGTGTATTAGTGATATCATATGATGTTTCTTTTTCTGTGTGACTTATTTCAGTTAGAATCATCGTACCTGAATCTACTCATTATGCTGCTACGGGCCTGATGACATAGATTTCATTGCTGAGTGATACTGCATTGTACGTAAGTACCACAAATTCTTTATCCATTTTTCACTTTCTGCGATGTTGTACTTGTACTGTAAACGAGGTTCTTGTAAACAGAGGCGTCCCAAACTTTGGGGTGACTGTGTCTTTTTGATTTTAATTTCCCTAAGCTATAGGACCATAAGTGGAAGTGCCCTAGGTTCTGTTGCTTTGTTTTTTAGATGTTTCAGGAAACACCATACACTTCTCCCGAGTGGTTGTTGGCAATTTACATCCCGCCCATCAGCATAACAAGGCTCCCAGTTCTCCATGGCCTGTCCTGCTTTTCTGGATTTTACACTTTTTTCAGATGGCCCTTTTGACCGGGGGGAAGTGAGACTTCATTGTAGTGCAGATTTCCTTTGCAAGCTTGCTTGGTTGGCCAAAAAGGGCGTATGCGTTTTTTCCTGAATATATTCAGGAAAAAACGCATACGCCCTTTTTGGCCAAGTGCATCATTGTGGACGTTCTGCCTCTTTTCCTATGCTTTCAATGCAATTCCAGTCTACCTCCTGAAATCGGTTTCCTGCAATTCTGCCCCGCTTTCAAGTCCTCTTGGCAGCCTTACTTCAGTCTATTTTTGGACGATAGCTGTCATTTATAACTCTGCAGGTTTGTGCATTACACTGCCCCTGAGCTCCTTTCTTCAACTTGCTTTCTTGTGACCTGGCCGCAACACCGCAGGATGGCTTCAGGCCCTAATCTGGTTCCGGCACGGCACGCTGAGCCTTTGGTTATTTCCTTTTCCTGGTGGGAAATGAGAGTTAAATTTGCCCGTCCAGACACCTCCAGCTAGTCTCTCATTGGTTCTCGCTGTTCCTGTTCATCTTCCGCAGAAATTGCAAACTGGGCCAAACAGGAGGTTAAAGGCGCTGACTCTCCAAGTGGGGAGAGTGTTAGTAAAGCGTCTGGAATGTTGCACCCGAGTACCAGGGGAGGAAAACTGAGACATATTTGAACACGTCTCCCGTTCACATGGTTGATCATACTTGGGTTCCACATGCATGTTTTAGCTGAAGGAAGAATACCTAAAACCTGGGTAGTTGAAACCCGTGGAATGGGTACCATGCAATATGACTTCAAAGGGTCTTCATTTGCTCACCGAACCTCTCCAATCCTATCACTGCTGCGTTTATGCCCCTGTACACATGCTTGATTCTCTTTCGGAGACATAGCAATCCATAGGTTTTTAAGATACTTACTAGTCAGGTACATTCTTAGGCGTTTAATATGCGGTGTTGAGTCCATTTCGTTGAGCAAGGAGTAGCTCTTGTCTATTCCATATTTGACTTAAGGAACTTTATCTGTGCTCATTTCAATCTCTGGTTTTATGCAGCACCCCAACTCACCTTTCCCCTTAAGCAAGCATAAGTTGGTTTTCTAAATTTGAGACCCTGTTCTGTTCTGTAATTCAGTTCCTGTGTAGCCAAGTTTACATTCCGTGTATTACTGATATCTTATGATGTTTCTTTTTCTGTGTGACTTACTTCAGTTAGAATCATCATACCTGAATCCACTCATTGTGCTGCTAAGGGCCTGATGACACAGATTTCATTGCTGAGTGATATTGCTTTGTAAGTAAATACCACAACTTCTTTATCCATTTTTCACTTTCTGCGATGTTGAACTTGTACTGTAAACGAGGTTCTTGTAAACAGAGCCGTTCCAAACTTTGGGGTGGCTGTGTCTTTTTGATTTTAATTTCCCTAAGCTATAGGACCATAAGTGGCAGTGCCCTAGGTTCTGTTGCTTTGTTTTTTAGATGTTTCAGGAAACACCATACACTTCTCCCGAGTGGTTGTTGGCAATTTACATCCCGCCCATCAGCATAACAAGGCTCCCAGTTCTCCATGGCCTGTCCTGCCTTTCTGGATTTTACACTTTTTTCAGATGGCCCTTTTGACCGGGGGGAAGTGAGACTTCATTGTAGTGCAGATTTCCTTTGCAAGCTTGCTTGGTTGGCCAAAAAGGGCGTATGCGTTTTTTCCTGAATATATTCAGGAAAAAACGCATACGCCCTTTTTGGCCAAGTGCATCATTGTGGACGTTCTGCCTCTTTTCCTATGCTTTCAATGCAATTCCAGTCTACCTCCTGAAATCGGTTTCCTGCAATTCTGCCCCGCTTTCAAGTCCTCTTGGCAGCCTTACTTCAGTCTATTTTTGGACGATAGCTGTCATTTATAACTCTGCAGGTTTGTGAATTACAGTGCCCCTGAGCTCCTTTGTTCAACTCGCTTTCTTTTGAGCTGGCCGCAACACCGCAGGATGGCTTCAGGCCCTAATCTGGTTCCGGTACGGCACGCTGAGCCTTTGGTTATTTCCTCTTCCTGGTGGGAAATGAGAGTTAAATTTGCCCGTCCAGACACCTCCAGCTAGCCTCTCATTGGTTCTCGCTATTCCTGTTCATCTTCCGCAGAAATTGCAAACTGGGCCAAACAGGAGGTTAAAGGCTCTGACTCTCCAAGTGGGGAGAGTGTTAGTAAAGCATCTGGAATGTTGCACCCGAGTACCAGGGGAGGAAAACTGAGACATATTTGAACACGTCTCCCGTTCACATGGTTGATCATACTTGGGTTCCACATGCATGTTTTAGCTGAAGGAAGAATACCTAAAACCTGGGTAGTTGAAACCCGTGGAATGGGTACCATGCAATATGACTTCAAAGGGTCTTCATTTGCTCTCCGAACCTCTCCAATCCTATCACTGCTGCGTTTATGCCCCTGTACACATGCTTGATTGTCTTTCGGAGACATAGCAATCCATAGGTTTTAAGATACTTACTAGTCAGGTACATTCTTTGGCGTTTAATATGCGGTGTTGAGTCCATTTCGTTGAGCAAGGAGTAGCTCTTGTCTATTCCATATTTGGCTTAAGGAACTTTATCTGTGCTCATTTCAATCTCTGGTTTCATGCAGCACCCCAACTCACCTTTACCCTTAAGCAAGCATAAGTTGGTTTTCTAAATTTGAGACCCTGTTCTGTTTTGGAATTCAGTTCCTGTGTAGCCAAGTTTACATTCCGTGTTTAGTGATATCTTATGATGTTTCTTTTTCTCTGTGACTTATTTCAGTTAGAATCATCGTACCTGAATCTACTCATTATGCTGCTACAGGCCTGATGACATAGATTTCATTGCTGAGTGATACTGCATTGTACGTAAGTACCACAAGTTCTTTATCCATTTTTCACTTTCTGCGATGTTGAACTTGTACTGTAAACGAGGTTCTTGTAAACAGAGCCGTTCCAAACTTTGGGGTGGCTGTGTCTTTTTGATTTTAATTTCCCTAAGCTATAGGACCATAAGTGGCAGTGCCCTAGGTTCTGTTGCTTTGTTTTTTAGATGTTTCAGGAAACACCATACACTTCTCCCGAGTGGTTGTTGGCAATTTACATCCCGCCCATCAGCATAACAAGGCTCCCAGTTCTCCATGGCCTGTCCTGCCTTTCTGGATTTTACACTTTTTTCAGATGGCCCTTTTGACCGGGGGGAAGTGAGACTTCATTGTAGTGCAGATTTCCTTTGCAAGCTTGCTTGGTTGGCCAAAAAGGGCGTATGCGTTTTTTCCTGAATATATTCAGGAAAAAACGCATACGCCCTTTTTGGCCAAGTGCATCATTGTGGACGTTCTGCCTCTTTTCCTATGCTTTCAATGCAATTCCAGTCTACCTCCTGAAATCGGTTTCCTGCAATTCTGCCCCGCTTTCAAGTCCTCTTGGCAGCCTTACTTCAGTCTATTTTTGGACGATAGCTGTCATTTATAACTCTGCAGGTTTGTGAATTACAGTGCCCCTGAGCTCCTTTGTTCAACTCGCTTTCTTTTGAGCTGGCCGCAACACCGCAGGATGGCTTCAGGCCCTAATCTGGTTCCGGTACGGCACGCTGAGCCTTTGGTTATTTCCTCTTCCTGGTGGGAAATGAGAGTTAAATTTGCCCGTCCAGACACCTCCAGCTAGCCTCTCATTGGTTCTCGCTATTCCTGTTCATCTTCCGCAGAAATTGCAAACTGGGCCAAACAGGAGGTTAAAGGCTCTGACTCTCCAAGTGGGGAGAGTGTTAGTAAAGCATCTGGAATGTTGCACCCGAGTACCAGGGGAGGAAAACTGAGACATATTTGAACACGTCTCCCGTTCACATGGTTGATCATACTTGGGTTCCACATGCATGTTTTAGCTGAAGGAAGAATACCTAAAACCTGGGTAGTTGAAACCCGTGGAATGGGTACCATGCAATATGACTTCAAAGGGTCTTCATTTGCTCTCCGAACCTCTCCAATCCTATCACTGGTGCGTTTATGCCCCTGTACACATGCTTGATTCTCTTTCGGAGACATAGCAATCCATAGGTTTTAAGATACTTACTAGTCAGGTACATTCTTTGGCGTTTAATATGCGGTGTTGAGTCCATTTCGTTGAGCAAGGAGTAGCTCTTGTCTATTCCATATTTGGCTTAAGGAACTTTATCTGTGCTCATTTCAATCTCTGGTTTTATGCAGCACCCCAACTCACCTTTACCCTTAAGCAAGCATAAGTTGGTTTTCTAAATTTGAGACCCTGTTCTGTTTTGGAATTCAGTTCCTGTGTAGCCAAGTTTACATTCCGTGTTTAGTGATATCTTATGATGTTTCTTTTTCTGTGTGACTTATTTCAGTTAGAATCATCGTACCTGAATCTACTCATTATGCTGCTACAGGCCTGATGACATAGATTTCATTGCTGAGTGATACTGCATTGTACGTAAGTACCACAAGTTCTTTATCCATTTTTCACTTTCTGCGATGTTGAACTTGTACTGTAAACGAGGTTCTTGTAAACAGAGCCGTTCCAAACCTTGGGGTGGCTGTGTCTTTTTGATTTTAATTTCCCTAAGCTATAGGACCATAAGTGGAAGTGCCCTAGGTTCTGTTGCTTTGTTTTTTAGATGTTTCAGGAAACAGCATACACTTCTCCCAAGTGGTTGTTGGCAATTTACATCCCGCCCATCAGCATAACAAGGCTCCCAGTTCTCCATGGCCTGTCCTGCCTTTCTGGATTTTACACTTTTTTCAGATGGCCCTTTTGACCGGGGGGAAGTGAGACTTCATTGTAGTGCAGATTTCCTTTGCAAGCTTGCTTGGTTGGCCAAAAAGGGCCTATGCGTTTTTTCCTGAATATATTCAGGAAAAAACGCATAGGCCCTTTTTGGCCAAGTGCATCATTGTGGACGTTCTGCCTCTTTTCCTATGCTTTCAATGCAATTCCAGTCTACCTCCTGAAATCGGTTTCCTGCAATGCTGCCCCGCTTTCAAGTCCTCTTGGCAGCCTTACTTCAGTCTATTTTTGGACGATAGCTGTCATTTATAACTCTGCAGGTTTGTGAATTACAGTGCCCCTGAGCTCCTTTCTTCAACTCGCTTTCTTGTGACCTGGCCGCAACACCGCAGGATGGCTTCAGGCCCTAATCTGGTTCCGGCATGGCACGCTGAGCCTTTGGTTATTTCCTCTTCCTGTTGGGAAATGAGAGTTAAATTTGCCCGTCCAGACACCTCCAGCTAGCCTCTCATTGGTTCTCGCTATTCCTGTTCATCTTCCGCAGAAATTGCAAACTGGGCCAAACAGGAGGTTAAAGGCGCTGACTCTCCAAGTGGGGAGAGTGTTAGTAAAGCGTCTGGAATGTTGCACCCGAGTACCAGGGGAGGAAAACTGAGACATATTTGAACACGTCTCCCGTTCACATGGTTGATCATACTTGGGTTCCACATGCATGTTTTAGCTGAAGGAAGAATACCTTAAACCTGGAGAGTTAAGACCCGTGTAATGGGTACCATGCAATATGACTTCAAAGGGTCTTCATTTGCTCACCGAACCTCTCCAATCCTATCACTGCTGCGTTTATGCCCCTGTACACATGCTTGATTCTCTTTCGGAGACATAGCAATCCATAGGTTTTAAGATACTTACTAGTCAGGTACATTCTTAGGCGTTTAATATGCGGTGTTGAGTCCATTTCGTTGAGCAAGGAGTAGCTCTTGTCTATTCCATATTTGACTTAAGGAACTTTATCTGTGCTCATTTCAATCTCTGGTTTTATGCAGCACCCCAACTCACCTTTACCCTTAAGCAAGCATAAGTTGGTTTTCTAAATTTGAGACCCTGTTCTGTTCTGTAATTCAGTTCCTGTGTAGCCAAGTTTACATTCCGTGTATTACTGATATCTTATGATGTTTCTTTTTCTGTGTGACTTACTTCAGTTAGAATCATCATACCTGAATCCACTCATGGTGCTGCTAAGGGCCTGATGACACAGATTTCATTGCTGAGTGATATTGCTTTGTAAGTAAATACCACAACTTCTTTATCCATTTTTCACTTTCTGCGATGTTGAACTTGTACTGTAAACGAGGTTCTTGTAAACAGAGCCGTTCCAAACTTTGGGGTGGCTGTGTCTTTTTGATTTTAATTTCCCTAAGCTATAGGACCATAAGTGGAAGTGCCCTAGGTTCTGTTGCTTTGTTTTTTAGATGTTTCAGGAAACACCATACACTTCTCCCGAGTGGTTGTTGGCAATTTACATCCCGCCCATCAGCATAACAAGGCTCCCAGTTCTCCATGGCCTGTCCTGCCTTTCTGGATTTTACACTTTTTTCAGATGGCCCTTTTGACCGGGGGGAAGTGAGACTTCATTGTAGTGCAGATTTCCTTTGCAAGCTTGCTTGGTTGGCCAAAAAGGGCGTATGCGTTTTTTCCTGAATATATTCAGGAAAAAACGCATACGCCCTTTTTGGCCAAGTGCATCATTGTGGACGTTCTGCCTCTTTTCCTATGCTTTCAATGCAATTCCAGTCTACCTCCTGAAATCGGTTTCCTGCAATTCTGCCCCGCTTTTAAGTCCTCTTGGCAGCCTTACTTCAGTCTATTTTTGGACGATAGCTGTCATTTATAACTCTGCAGGTTTGTGAATTACAGTGCCCCTGAGCTCCTTTCTTCAACTCGCTTTGTTTTGAGCTGGCCGCAACACTGCAGGATGGCTTCAGGCCCTAATCTGGTTCCGGTACGGCACGCTGAGCCTTTGGTTATTCCCTCTTCCTGTTGGGAAATGAGAGTTAAATTTGCCCGTCCAGACACCTCCAGCTAGCCTCTCATTGGTTCTCGCTATTCCTGTTCATCTTCCGCAGAAATTGCAACCTGGGCCAAACAGGAGGTGAAAGGGGCTGACTCTCCAAGTGGGGAGAGTGTTAGTAAAGCGTCTGGAATGTTGCACCCGAGTACCAGGGGAGGAAAACTGAGACATATTTGAACACATCTCCCGTTCACATGGTTGATCATACTTGGGTTCCACATGCATGTTATAGCTGATGGAAGAATACCTTAAACCTGGGTAGTTGAAACCCGTGTAATGGGTACCATGCAATATGACTTCAAAGGGTCTTCATTTGCTCACCGAACCTCTCCAATCCTATCACGGCTGCGTTTATGCCCCTGTACACATGCTTGATTCTCTTTTGGAGACATAGCAATCCATAGGTTTTACGATACTTACTAGTCAGGTACATTCTTAGGCGTTTAATATGCGGTGTTGAGTCCATTTCGTTGAGCAAGGAGTAGCTCTTGTCTGTTCCATATTTGACTTAAGGAACTTTATCTGTGCTCATTTCAATCTCTGGATTTATGCACCACCCCAACTCACCTTTACCCTTAAGCAAGCATAAGTTGGTTTTCTAAATTTGAGACCCTGTTCTGTTCTGTAGTTCAGTTCCTGTGTAGCCAAGTTTACATTCCGTGTATTACTGATATCTTATGATGTTTCTTTTTCTGTGTGACTTATTTCAGGGAGAATCATCATACCTGAATCCACTCATTGTGATGCTAAGGGCCTGATGACATAGATTTCATTGCTGAGTGATATTGCTTTGTAAGTAAATACCACAACTTCTTTATCCATTTTTCACTTTCTGCGATGTTGAACTTGTACTGTAAACGAGGTTCTTGTAAACAGAGGCGTCCCAAACTTTGGGGTGGCTGTGTCTTTTTGATTTTAATTTCCCTAAGCTATAGGACCATAAGTGGCAGTGCCCTAGGCTCTGTTGCTTTGTTTTTTAGATGTTTCAGGAAACACCATACACTTCTCCCGAGTGGTTGTTGGCAATTTACATCCCGCCCATCAGCATAACAAGGCTCCCAGTTCTCCATGGCCTGTCCTGCCTTTCTGGATTTTACACTTTTTTCAGATGGCCCTTTTGACCGGGGGGAAGTGAGACTTCATTGTAGTGCAGATTTCCTTTGCAAGCTTGCTTGGTTGGCCAAAAAGGGCGTATGCGTTTTTTCCTGAATATATTCAGGAAAAAATTCATACGCCCTTTTTGGCCAAGTGCATCATTGTGGACGTTCTGCCTCTTTTCCTATGCTTTCAATGCAATTCCAGTCTACCTCCTGAAATCGGTTTCCTGCAATTCTGCCCCGCTTTCAAGTCCTCTTGGCAGCCTTACTTCAGTATATTTTTGGACGATAGCTGTCATTTATAACTCTGCAGGTTTGTGAATTACAGTGCCCCTGAGCTCCTTTGCTCAACTCGCTTTCTTTTGAGCTGGCCGCAACACCGCAGGATGTCTTCAGGCCCTAATCTGGTTCCGGTACGGCACGTTGAGCCTTTGGTTATTTCCTCTTCCTGGTGGGAAATGAGTGTTAAATTTGCCCGTCCAGACACCTCCAGCTAGCCTCTCATTGGTTCTCGCTATTCCTGTTCATCTTCCGCAGAAATTGCAAACTGGGCCAAACAGGAGGTTAAAGGCGCTGACTCTCCAAGTGGGGAGAGTGTTAGTAAAGCGTCTGGAATGTTGCACCCGAGTAACAGGGGAGGAAAACTGAGACATATTTGAACACGTCTCCCGTTCACATGGTTGATCATACTTGGGTTCCACATGCATGTTTTAGCTGAAGGAAGAATACCTAAAACCTGGGTAGTTGAAACCCGTGGAATGGGTACCATGCAATATGACTTCAAAGGGTCTTCATTTGCTCACCGAACCTCTCCAATCCTATCACTGCTGCGTTTATGCCCCTGTACACATGCTTGATTCTCTTTCGGAGACATAGCAATCCATAGGTTTTAAGATACTTACTAGTCAGGTACATTCTTAGGCGTTTAATATGCGGTGTTGAGTCCATTTCGTTGAGCAAGGAGTAGCTCTTGTCTATTCCATATTTGGCTTAAGGAACTTTATCTGTGCTCATTTCAATCTCTGGTTTTATGCAGCACCCCAACTCACCTTTACCCTTAAGCAAGCATAAGTTGGTTTTCTAAATTTGAGACCCTGTTCTGTTCTGTAATTCAGTTCCTGTGTAGGCAACTTTACATTCCGTGTATTAGTGATATCTTATGATGTTTCTTTTTCTGTGTGACTTATTTCAGTTAGAATCATCATACCTGAATCCACTCATTGCGATGCTAAGGGCCTGATGACATAGGTTTCATTGCTGAGTGATATTGCTTTGTAAGTGAATACCACAACTTCTTTATCCATTTTTCACTTTCTGCGATGTTGAACTTGTACTGTAAACGAGGTTCTTGTAAGCAGAGCCGTTCCAAACTTTTTGGTGGCTGTGTCTTTTTGATTTTAATTTCCCTAAGCTATAGGACCATAAGTGGAAGTGCCCTAGGCTCTGTTGCTTTGTTTTTTAGATGTTTCAGGAAACACCATACACTTCTCCCAAGTGTCTGTTGGCAATTTACATCCCGCCCATCAGCATATCAAGGCTCCCAGTTCTCAATGGCCTGTTGCCTTTCTGGATTTTACACTTTTTTCAGATGGCCCTTTTGACCAGGGGGAAGTGAGACTTCATTGTAGTGCAGATTTCCTTTGCAAGCTTGCTTGGTTGGCCAAAAAGGGCGTATGCGTTTTTTCCTGAATATATTCAGGAAAAAACGCATACGCCCTTTTTGGCCAAGTGCATCATTGTGGACGTTCTGCCTCTTTTCCTATGCTTTCAATGCAATTCCAGTCTACCTCCTGAAATCGGTTTCCTGCAATTCTGCCCCGCTTTCAAGTCCTCTTGGCAGCCTTACTTCAGTCTATTTTTGGACGATAGCTGTCATTTATAACTCTGCAGGTTTGTGAATTACAGTGCCCCTGAGCTCCTTTCTTCAACTCGCTTTCTTGTGACCTGGCCGCAACACCGCAGGATGGCTTCAGGCCCTAATCTGGTTCCGGTACGGCACGCTGAGCCTTTGGTTATTTCCTCTTCCTGGTGGGAAATGAGAGTTAAATTTGCCCGTCCAGACACCTCCAGCTAGCCTCTCATTGGTTCTCGCTATTCCTGTTCATCTTCCGCAGAAATTGCAAACTGGGCCAAACAGGAGGTTAAAGGGACTGACTCTCCAAGTCGGGAGAGTGTTAGTAAAGCGTCTGGAATGTTGCACCCGAGTACCAGGGGAGGAAAACTGAGACATATTTGAACACGTCTCCCGTTCACATGGTTGATCATACTCTGGGTTCCACATGCATGTTTTAGCTGAAGGAAGAATACCTTAAACCTGGAGAGTTGAGACCCGTGTAATGGGTACCATGCAATATAACTTCAAAGGGTCTTCATTTGCTCACCGAACCTCTCCAATCCTATCACTGCTGTGTTTATTCCCCTGTACACACGCTTGATTCTCTTTTGGAGACATAGCAATCCATAGGTTTTAAGATACTTACTAGTCAGGTACATTCTTAGGGGTTTAATATGGGGTTTTGAGTCCATTTCGTTCAGCAAGGAGTAGCTCTTGTCTATTCCATATTTGGCTTAAGGAACTTTATCTGTGCTCATTTCAATCTCTGGTTTTATGCAGCACCCCAACTCACCTTTCCCCTTAAGCAAGCATAAGTTGGTTTTCTAAATTTGAGTCCCTGTTCTGTTCTGTAATTCAGTTCCTGTGTAGCCAAGTTTACATTCCGTGTATTACTGATATCTTATGATGTTTCTTTTTCTGTGTGACTTACTTCAGTTAGAATCATCATACCTGAATCCACTCATTGTGCTGCTACGGGCCTGATGACACAGATTTCATTGCTGAGTGATATTGCTTTGTAAGTAAATACCACAACTTCTTTATCCATTTTTCACTTTCTGCGATGTTGAACTTGTACTGTAAACGAGGTTCTTGTAAACAGAGCCGTTCCAAACTTTGGGGTGGCTGTGTCTTTTTGATTTTAATTTCCCTAAGCTATAGGACCATAAGTGGAAGTGCCCTAGGTTCTGTTGCTTTGTTTTTTAGATGTTTCAGGAAACACCATACACTTCTCCCGAGTGGTTGTTGGCAATTTACATCCCGCCCATCAGCATAACAAGGCTCCCAGTTCTCCATGGCCTGTCCTGCCTTTCTGGATTTTACACTTTTTTCAGATGGCCCTTTTGACCGGGGGGAAGTGAGACTTCATTGTAGTGCAGATTTCCTTTGCAAGCTTGCTTGGTTGGCCAAAAAGGGCGTATGCGTTTTTTCCTGAATATATTCAGGAAAAAACGCATACGCCCTTTTTGGCCAAGTGCATCATTGTGGACGTTCTGCCTCTTTTCCTATGCTTTCAATGCAATTCCAGTCTACCTCCTGAAATCGGTTTCCTGCAATTCTGCCCCGCTTTCAAGTCCTCTTGGCAGCCTTACTTCAGTCTATTTTTGGACGATAGCTGTCATTTATAACTCTGCAGGTTTGTGAATTACAGTGCCCCTGAGCTCCTTTCTTCAACTCGCTTTCTTGTGACCTGGCCGCAACACCGCAGGATGGCTTCAGGCCCTAATCTGGTTCCGGCACGGCACGCTGAGCCTTTGGTTATTTCCTCTTCCTGGTGGGAAATGAGAGTTAAATTTGCCCGTCCAGACACCTCCAGCTAGCCTCTCATTGGTTCTCGCTATTCCTGTTCATCTTCCGCAGAAATTGCAAACTGGGCCAAACAGGAGGTTAAAGGGGCTGACTCTCCAAGTGGGGAGAGTGTTAGTAAAGCGTCTGGAATGTTGCACCCGAGTACCAGGGGAGGAAAACTGAGACATATTTGAACACGTCTCCCGTTCACATGGTTGATCATACTTGGGTTCCACATGCATGTTTTAGCTGAAGGAAGAATACCTTAAACCTGGGTAGTTGAAACCCGTGGAATGGGTACCATGCAATATGACTTCAAAGGGTCTTCATTTGCTCACCGAACCTCTCCAGTCCTATCACTGCTGCATTTATTCCCCTGTACACACGCTTGATTCTCTTTTGGAGACATAGCAATCCATAGGTTTTAAGATACTTACTAGTCAGGTACATTCTTAGGGGTTTAATATGGGGTTTTGAGTCCATTTCTTTGAGCAAGGAGTAGCTCTTGTCTATTCCATATTTGGCTTAAGGAACTTTATCTGTGCTCATTTCAATCTCTGGTTTTATGCAGCACCCCAACTCACCTTTCCCCTTAAGCAAGCATAAGTTGGTTTTCTGAATTTGAGACCCTGTTCTGTTCTGTAATTCAGTTCCTGTGTAGCCAAGTTTACATTCCGTGTATTACTGATATCTTATGATGTTTCTTTTTCTGTGTGACTTACTTCAGTTAGAATCATCATACCTGAATCCACTCATTGTGCTGCTACGGGCCTGATGACACAGATTTCACTGCTGAGTGATACTGCATTGTACGTAAATACCACAAGTTCTTTATCCATTTTTCACTTTCTGCGATGTTGAACTTGTACTGTAAACGAGGTTCTTGTAAACAGAGCCGTTCCAAACTTTGGGGTGGCTGTGTCTTTATGATTTTAATTTCCCTAAGCTATAGGACCATAAGTGGAAGTGCCCTAGGTTCTGTTGCTTTGTTTTTTAGATGTTTCAGGAAACACCATACACTTCTCCCGTGTGTCTGTTGGCAATTTACATCCCGCCCATCAGCATAACAAGGCTCCCAGTTCTCCATGGCCTGTCCTGCCTTTCTGGATTTTACACTTTTTTCAGATGGCCCTTTTGACCGGGGGGAAGTGAGACTTCATTGTAGTGCAGATTTCCTTTGCAAGCTTGCTTGGTTGGCCAAAAAGGGCCTATGCGTTTTTTCCTGAATATATTCAGGAAAAAACGCATAGGCCCTTTTTGGCCAAGTGCATCATTGTGGACGTTCTGCCTCTTTTCCTATGCTTTCAATGCAATTCCAGTCTACCTCCTGAAATCGGTTTCCTGCAATGCTGCCCCGCTTTCAAGTCCTCTTGGCAGCCTTACTTCAGTCTATTTTTGGACGATAGCTGTCATTTATAACTCTGCAGGTTTGTGAATTACAGTGCCCCTGAGCTCCTTTCTTCAACTCGCTTTCTTGTGACCTGGCCGCAACACCGCAGGATGGCTTCAGGCCCTAATCTGGTTCCGGCATGGCACGCTGAGCCTTTGGTTATTTCCTCTTCCTGTTGGGAAATGAGAGTTAAATTTGCCCGTCCAGACACCTCCAGCTAGCCTCTCATTGGTTCTCGCTATTCCTGTTCATCTTCCGCAGAAATTGCAAACTGGGCCAAACAGGAGGTTAAAGGCGCTGACTCTCCAAGTGGGGAGAGTGTTAGTAAAGCGTCTGGAATGTTGCACCCGAGTACCAGGGGAGGAAAACTGAGACATATTTGAACACGTCTCCCGTTCACATGGTTGATCATACTTGGGTTCCACATGCATGTTTTAGCTGAAGGAAGAATACCTTAAACCTGGAGAGTTAAGACCCGTGTAATGGGTACCATGCAATATGACTTCAAAGGGTCTTCATTTGCTCACCGAACCTCTCCAATCCTATCACTGCTGCGTTTATGCCCCTGTACACATGCTTGATTCTCTTTCGGAGACATAGCAATCCATAGGTTTTAAGATACTTACTAGTCAGGTACATTCTTAGGCGTTTAATATGCGGTGTTGAGTCCATTTCGTTGAGCAAGGAGTAGCTGTTGTCTATTCCATATTTGACTTAAGGAACTTTATCTGTGCTCATTTCAATCTCTGGTTTTATGCAGCACCCCAACTCACCTTTACCCTTAAGCAAGCATAAGTTGGTTTTCTAAATTTGAGACCCTGTTCTGTTCTGTAATTCAGTTCCTGTGTAGCCAAGTTTACATTCCGTGTATTACTGATATCTTATGATGTTTCTTTTTCTGTGTGACTTACTTCAGTTAGAATCATCATACCTGAATCCACTCATGGTGCTGCTAAGGGCCTGATGACACAGATTTCATTGCTGAGTGATATTGCTTTGTAAGTAAATACCACAACTTCTTTATCCATTTTTCACTTTCTGCGATGTTGAACTTGTACTGTAAACGAGGTTCTTGTAAACAGAGCCGTTCCAAACTTTGGGGTGGCTGTGTCTTTTTGATTTTAATTTCCCTAAGCTATAGGACCATAAGTGGAAGTGCCCTAGGTTCTGTTGCTTTGTTTTTTAGATGTTTCAGGAAACACCATACACTTCTCCCGAGTGGTTGTTGGCAATTTACATCCCGCCCATCAGCATAACAAGGCTCCCAGTTCTCCATGGCCTGTCCTGCCTTTCTGGATTTTACACTTTTTTCAGATGGCCCTTTTGACCGGGGGGAAGTGAGACTTCATTGTAGTGCAGATTTCCTTTGCAAGCTTGCTTGGTTGGCCAAAAAGGGCGTATGCGTTTTTTCCTGAATATATTCAGGAAAAAACGCATACGCCCTTTTTGGCCAAGTGCATCATTGTGGACGTTCTGCCTCTTTTCCTATGCTTTCAATGCAATTCCAGTCTACCTCCTGAAATCGGTTTCCTGCAATTCTGCCCCGCTTTTAAGTCCTCTTGGCAGCCTTACTTCAGTCTATTTTTGGACGATAGCTGTCATTTATAACTCTGCCGGTTTGTGAATTACAGTGCCCCTGAGCTCCTTTCTTCAACTCGCTTTGTTTTGAGCTGGCCGCAACACTGCAGGATGGCTTCAGGCCCTAATCTGGTTCCGGTACGGCACGCTGAGCCTTTGGTTATTCCCTCTTCCTGGTGGGAAATGAGAGTTAAATTTGCCCGTCCAGACACCTCCAGCTAGTCTCTCATTGGTTCTCGCTATTCCTGTTCATCTTCCGCAGAAATTGCAACCTGGGCCAAACAGGAGGTGAAAGGGGCTGACTCTCCAAGTGGGGAGAGTGTTAGTAAAGCGTCTGGAATGTTGCACCCGAGTACCAGGGGAGGAAAACTGAGACATATTTGAACACATCTCCCGTTCACATGGTTGATCATACTTGGGTTCCACATGCATGTTATAGCTGATGGAAGAATACCTTAAACCTGGGTAGTTGAAACCCGTGTAATGGGTACCATGCAATATGACTTCAAAGGGTCTTCATTTGCTCACCGAACCTCTCCAATCCTATTACGGCTGCGTTTATGCCCCTGTACACATGCTTGATTCTCTTTTGGAGACATAGCAATCCATAGGTTTTACGATACTTACTAGTCAGGTACATTCTTAGGCGTTTAATATGCGGTGTTGAGTCCATTTCGTTGAGCAAGGAGTAGCTCTTGTCTATTCCATATTTGACTTAAGGAACTTTATCTGTGCTCATTTCAATCTCTGGATTTATGCACCACCCCAACTCACCTTTACCCTTAAGCAAGCATAAGTTGGTTTTCTAAATTTGAGACCCTGTTCTGTTCTGTAGTTCAGTTCCTGTGTAGCCAAGTTTACATTCCGTGTATTACTGATATCTTATGATGTTTCTTTTTCTGTGTGACTTATTTCAGGGAGAATCATCATACCTGAATCCACTCATTGTGATGCTAAGGGCCTGATGACATAGATTTCATTGCTGAGTGATATTGCTTTGTAAGTAAATACCACAACTTCTTTATCCATTTTTCACTTTCTGCGATGTTGAACTTGTACTGTAAACGAGGTTCTTGTAAACAGAGGCGTCCCAAACTTTGGGGTGGCTGTGTCTTTTTGATTTTAATTTCCCTAAGCTATAGGACCATAAGTGGCAGTGCCCTAGGCTCTGTTGCTTTGTTTTTTAGATGTTTCAGGAAACACCATACACTTCTCCCAAGTGGTTGTTGGCAATTTACATCCCGCCCATCAGCATAACAAGGCTCCCAGTTCTCCATGGCCTGTCCTGCCTTTCTGGATTTTACACTTTTTTCAGATGGCCCTTTTGACCGGGGGGAAGTGAGACTTCATTGTAGTGCAGATTTCCTTTGCAAGCTTGCTTGGTTGGCCAAAAAGGGCGTATGCGTTTTTTCCTGAATATATTCAGGAAAAAATTCATACGCCCTTTTTGGCCAAGTGCATCATTGTGGACGTTCTGCCTCTTTTCCTATGCTTTCAATGCAATTCCAGTCTACCTCCTGAAATCGGTTTCCTGCAATTCTGCCCCGCTTTCAAGTCCTCTTGGCAGCCTTACTTCAGTATATTTTTGGACGATAGCTGTCATTTATAACTCTGCAGGTTTGTGAATTACAGTGCCCCTGAGCTCCTTTGCTCAGCTCGCTTTCTTTTGAGCTGGCCGCAACACCGCAGGATGTCTTCAGGCCCTAATCTGGTTCCGGTACGGCACGTTGAGCCTTTGGTTATTTCCTCTTCCTGGTGGGAAATGAGTGTTAAATTTGCTCGTCCAGACACCTCCAGCTAGCCTCTCATTGGTTCTCGCTATTCCTGTTCATCTTCCGCAGAAATTGCAAACTGGGCCAAACAGGAGGTTAAAGGCGCTGACTCTCCAAGTGGGGAGAGTGTTAGTAAAGCGTCTGGAATGTTGCACCCGAGTACCAGGGGAGGAAAACTGAGACATATTTGAACACGTCTCCCGTTCACATGGTTGATCATACTTGGGTTCCACATGCATGTTTTAGCTGAAGGAAGAATACCTAAAACCTGGGTAGTTGAAACCCGTGGAATGGGTACCATGCAATATGACTTCAAAGGGTCTTCATTTGCTCACCGAACCTCTCCAATCCTATCACTGCTGCGTTTATGCCCCTGTACACATGCTTGATTCTCTTTCGGAGACATAGCAATCCATAGGTTTTAAGATACTTACTAGTCAGGTACATTCTTAGGCGTTTAATATGCGGTGTTGAGTCCATTTCGGTGAGCAAGGAGTAGCTCTTGTCTATTCCATATTTGGCTTAAGGAACTTTATCTGTGCTCATTTCAATCTCTGGTTTTATGCAGCACCCCAACTCACCTTTACCCTTAAGCAAGCATAAGTTGGTTTTCTAAATTTGAGACCCTGTTCTGTTCTGTAATTCAGTTCCTGTGTAGCCAAGTTTACATTCCGTGTATTAGTGATATCTTATGATGTTTCTTTTTCTGTGTGACTTATTTCAGTTAGAATCATCATACCTGAATCCACTCATTGCGATGCTAAGGGCCTGATGACATAGGTTTCATTGCTGAGTGATATTGCTTTGTAAGTGAATACCACAACTTCTTTATCCATTTTTCACTTTCTGCGATGTTGAACTTGTACTGTAAACGAGGTTCTTGTAAGCAGAGCCGTTCCAAACTTTTTGGTGGCTGTGTCTTTTTGATTTTAATTTCCCTAAGCTATAGGACCATAAGTGGAAGTGCCCTAGGCTCTGTTGCTTTGTTTTTTAGATGTTTCAGGAAACACCATACACTTCTCCCAAGTGTCTGTTGGCAATTTACATCCCGCCCATCAGCATATCAAGGCTCCCAGTTCTCAATGGCCTGTTGCCTTTCTGGATTTTACACTTTTTTCAGATGGCCCTTTTGACCAGGGGGAAGTGAGACTTCATTGTAGTGCAGATTTCCTTTGCAAGCTTGCTTGGTTGGCCAAAAAGGGCGTATGCGTTTTTTCCTGAATATATTCAGGAAAAAACGCATACGCCCTTTTTGGCCAAGTGCATCATTGTGGACGTTCTGCCTCTTTTCCTATGCTTTCAATGCAATTCCAGTCTACCTCCTGAAATCGGTTTCCTGCAATTCTGCCCCGCTTTCAAGTCCTCTTGGCAGCCTTACTTCAGTCTATTTTTGGACGATAGCTGTCATTTATAACTCTGCAGGTTTGTGAATTACAGTGCCCCTGAGCTCCTTTCTTCAACTCGCTTTCTTGTGACCTGGCCGCAACACCGCAGGATGGCTTCAGGCCCTAATCTGGTTCCGGTACGGCACGCTGAGCCTTTGGTTATTTCCTCTTCCTGGTGGGAAATGAGAGTTAAATTTGCCCGTCCAGACACCTCCAGCTAGCCTCTCATTGGTTCTCGCTATTCCTGTTCATCTTCCGCAGAAATTGCAAACTGGGCCAAACAGGAGGTTAAAGGGACTGACTCTCCAAGTCGGGAGAGTGTTAGTAAAGCGTCTGGAATGTTGCACCCGAGTACCAGGGGAGGAAAACTGAGACATATTTGAACACGTCTCCCGTTCACATGGTTGATCATACTCTGGGTTCCACATGCATGTTTTAGCTGAAGGAAGAATACCTTAAACCTGGAGAGTTGAGACCCGTGTAATGGGTACCATGCAATATAACTTCAAAGGGTCTTCATTTGCTCACCGAACCTCTCCAATCCTATCACTGCTGTGTTTATTCCCCTGTACACACGCTTGATTCTCTTTTGGAGACATAGCAATCCATAGGTTTTAAGATACTTACTAGTCAGGTACATTCTTAGGGGTTTAATATGGGGTTTTGAGTCCATTTCGTTCAGCAAGGAGTAGCTCTTGTCTATTCCATATTTGGCTTAAGGAACTTTATCTGTGCTCATTTCAATCTCTGGTTTTATGCAGCACCCCAACTCACCTTTCCCCTTAAGCAAGCATAAGTTGGTTTTCTAAATTTGAGACCCTGTTCTGTTCTGTAATTCAGTTCCTGTGTAGCCAAGTTTACATTCCGTGTATTACTGATATCTTATGATGTTTCTTTTTCTGTGTGACTTACTTCAGTTAGAATCATCATACCTGAATCCACTCATTGTGCTGCTAAGGGCCTGATGACACAGATTTCATTGCTGAGTGATATTGCTTTGTAAGTAAATACCACAACTTCTTTATCCATTTTTCACTTTCTGCGATGTTCAACTTGTATTGTAAACGAGGTTCTTGTAAACAGAGCCGTTCCAAACTTTGGGGTGGCTGTGTCTTTTTGATTTTAATTTCCCTAAGCTATAGGACCATAAGTGGAAGTGCCCTAGGTTCTGTTGCTTTGTTTTTTAGATGTTTCAGGAAACACCATACACTTCTCCAGAGTGGTTGTTGGCAATTTACATCCCGCCCATCAGCATAACAAGGCTCCCAGTTCTCCATGGCCTGTCCTGCCTTTCTGGATTTTACACTTTTTTCAGATGGCCCTTTTGACCGGGGGGAAGTGAGACTTCATTGTAGTGCAGATTTCCTTTGCAAGCTTGCTTGGTTGGCCAAAAAGGGCGTATGCGTTTTTTCCTGAATATATTCAGGAAAAAACGCATACGCCCTTTTTGGCCAAGTGCATCATTGTGGACGTTCTGCCTCTTTTCCTATGCTTTCAATGCAATTCCAGTCTACCTCCTGAAATCGGTTTCCTGCAATTCTGCCCCGCTTTCAAGTCCTCTTGGCAGCCTTACTTCAGTCTATTTTTGGACGATAGCTGTCATTTATAACTCTGCAGGTTTGTGAATTACAGTGCCCCTGAGCTCCTTTCTTCAACTCGCTTTCTTGTGACCTGGCCGCAACACCGCAGGATGGCTTCAGGCCCTAATCTGGTTCCGGCACGGCACGCTGAGCCTTTGGTTATTTCCTCTTTCTGGTGGGAAATGAGAGTTAAATTTGCCCGTCCAGACACCTGCAGCTAGTCTCTCATTGGTTCTCACTATTCCTGTTCATCTTCCGCAGAAATTGCAAACTGGGCCAAACAGGAGGTTAAAGGGACTGACTCTCCAAGTCGGAAGAGTGTTAGTAAAGCGTCTGGAATGTTGCACCCGAGTACCAGGGGAGGAAAACTGAGACATATTTGAACACGTCTCCCGTTCACATGGTTGATCATACTCTGGGTTCCACATGCATGTTTTAGCTGAAGGAAGAATACCTTAAACCTGGGTAGTTGAAACCCTTGGAATGGGTACCATGCAATATGACTTCAAAGGGTCTTCATTTGCTCACCGAACCTCTCCAATCCTATCACTGCTGCGTTTATGCCCCTGTACACATGCTTGATTCTCTTTCGGAGACATAGCAATCCATAGGTTTTAAGATACTTACTAGTCAGGTACATTCTTAGGCGTTTAATATGCGGTGTTGAGTCCATTTCGTTGAGCAAGGAGTAGCTCTTGTCTATTCCATATTTGACTTAAGGAACTTTATCTGTGCTCATTTCAATCTCTGGTTTTATGCAGCACCCCAACTCACCTTTCCCCTTAAGCAAGCATAAGTTGGTTTTCTAAATTTGAGTCCCTGTTCTGTTCTGTAATTCAGTTCCTGTGTAGCCAAGTTTACATTCCGTGTATTACTGATATCTTATGATGTTTCTTTTTCTGTGTGACTTACTTCAGTTAGAATCATCATACCTGAATCCACTCATTGTGCTGCTACGGGCCTGATGACACAGATTTCATTGCTGAGTGATATTGCTTTGTAAGTAAATACCACAACTTCTTTATCCATTTTTCACTTTCTGCGATGTTGAACTTGTACTGTAAACGAGGTTCTTGTAAACAGAGCCGTTCCAAACTTTGGGGTGGCTGTGTCTTTTTGATTTTAATTTCCCTAAGCTATAGGACCATAAGTGGAAGTGCCCTAGGTTCTGTTGCTTTGTTTTTTAGATGTTTCAGGAAACACCATACACTTCTCCCGAGTGGTTGTTGGCAATTTACATCCCGCCCATCAGCATAACAAGGCTCCCAGTTCTCCATGGCCTGTCCTGCCTTTCTGGATTTTACACTTTTTTCAGATGGCCCTTTTGACCGGGGGGAAGTGAGACTTCATTGTAGTGCAGATTTCCTTTGCAAGCTTGCTTGGTTGGCCAAAAAGGGCGTATGCGTTTTTTCCTGAATATATTCAGGAAAAAACGCATACGCCCTTTTTGGCCAAGTGCATCATTGTGGACGTTCTGCCTCTTTTCCTATGCTTTCAATGCAATTCCAGTCTACCTCCTGAAATCGGTTTCCTGCAATTCTGCCCCGCTTTCAAGTCCTCTTGGCAGCCTTACTTCAGTCTATTTTTGGACGATAGCTGTCATTTATAACTCTGCAGGTTTGTGAATTACAGTGCCCCTGAGCTCCTTTCTTCAACTCGCTTTCTTGTGACCTGGCCGCAACACCGCAGGATGGCTTCAGGCCCTAATCTGGTTCCGGCACGGCACGCTGAGCCTTTGGTTATTTCCTCTTCCTGGTGGGAAATGAGAGTTAAATTTGCCCGTCCAGACACCTCCAGCTAGCCTCTCATTGGTTCTCGCTATTCCTGTTCATCTTCCGCAGAAATTGCAAACTGGGCCAAACAGGAGGTTAAAGGCGCTGACTCTCCAAGTGGGGAGAGTGTTAGTAAAGCGTCTGGAATGTTGCACCCGAGTACCAGGGGAGGAAAACTGAGACATATTTGAACACGTCTCCCGTTCACATGGTTGATCATACTTGGGTTCCACATGCATGTTTTAGCTGAAGGAAGAATACCTTAATCCTGGGTAGTTGAAACCCGTGGAATGGGTACCATGCAATATGACTTCAAAGGGTCTTCATTTGCTCACCGAACCTCTCCAATCCTATCACTGCTGCATTTATTCCCTTGTACACACGTTTGATTCTCTTTTGGAGACATAGCAATCCATAGGTTTTAAGATACTTACTAGTCAGGTACATTCTTAGGGGTTTAATATGGGGTTTTGAGTCCATTTCTTTGAGCAAGGAGTAGCTCTTGTCTATTCCATATTTGGCTTAAGGAACTTTATCTGTGCTCATTTCAATCTCTGGTTTTATGCAGCACCCCAACTCACCTTTCCCCTTAAGCAAGCATAAGTTGGTTTTCTAAATTTGAGACCCTGTTCTGTTCTGTAATTCAGTTCCTGTGTAGCCAAGTTTACATTCCGTGTATTACTGATATCTTATGATGTTTCTTTTTCTGTGTGACTTATTTCAGTTAGAATCATCATACCTGAATCCACTCATTGTGCTGCTAAGGGCCTGATGACACAGATTTCATTGCTGAGTGATATTGCTTTGTAAGTAAATACCACAACTTCTTTATCCATTTTTCACTTTCTGCGATGTTGAACTTGTACTGTAAACGAGGTTCTTGTAAACAGAGCCATTCCAAACTTTGGGGTGGCTGTGTCTTTTTGATTTTAATTTCCCTAAGCTATAGGACCATAAGTGGAAGTGCCCTAGGTTCTGTTGCTTTGTTTTTTAGATGTTTCAGGAAACACCATACACTTCTCCCGAGTGGTTGTTGGCAATTTACATCTCGCCCATCAGCATAACAAGGCTCCCAGTTCTCCATGGTCTGTCCTGCCTTTCTGGATTTTACACTTTATTCAGATGGCCCTTTTGACCGGGGGGAAGTGAGACTTCATTGTAGTGCAGATTTCCTTTGCAAGCTTGCTTGGTTGGCCAAAAAGGGCGTATGCGTTTTTTCCTGAATATATTCAGGAAAAAACGCATACGCACTTTTTGGCCAAGTGCATCATTGTGGACGTTCTGCCTCTTTTCCTATGCTTTCAATGCAATTCCTGTCTACCTCCTGAAATCGGTTTCCTGCAATTCTGCCCCGCTTTCAAGTCCTCTTGGCAGCCTTACTTCAGTGTATTTTTGGACGATAGCTGTCATTTATAACTCTGCAGGTTTGTGAATTACAGTGCCCCTGAGCTCCTTTGTTCAACTCGGTTTCTTGTGAGCTGGCCGCAACACCGCAGGATGGCTTCAGGCCCTAATCTGTTTCCGGTACGGCACGCTGAGCCTTTGGTTATTTCCTCTTCCTGGTGGGAAATGAGAGTTAAATTTGCCCGTCCAGACACCTCCAGCTAGCCTCTCATTGGTTCTCGCTATTCCTGTTCATCTTCCGCAGAAATTGCAAACTGGGCCAAACAGGAGGTTAAAGGCGCTGACTCTCCAAGTGGGGAGAGTGTTAGTAAAGCGTCTGGAATGTTGCACCCGAGTACCAGGGGAGGAAAACTGAGACATATTTGAACACGTCTCCCGTTCACATGGTTGATCATACTCTGGGTTCCACATGCATGTTTTAGCTGAAGGAAGAATACCTAAAACCTGGGTAGTTGAAACCCGTGGAATGGGTACCATGCAATATGACTTCAAAGGGTCTTCATTTGCTCACCGAACCTCTCCAATCCTATCACTGCTGCGTTTATGCCCCTGTACACATGCTTGATTCTCTTTCGGAGACATAGCAATCCATAGGTTTTAAGATACTTACTAGTCAGGTACATTCTTAGGCGTTTAATATGCGGTGTTGAGTCCATTTCGTTGAGCAAGGAGTAGCTCTTGTCTATTCCATATTTGACTTAAGGAACTTTATCTGTGCTCATTTCAATCTCTGGTTTTATGCAGCACCCCAACTCACCTTTCCCCTTAAGCAAGCATAAGTTGGTTTTCTAAATTTGAGTCCCTGTTCTGTTCTGTAATTCAGTTCCTGTGTAGCCAAGTTTACATTCCGTGTATTACTGATATCTTATGATGTTTCTTTTTCTGTGTGACTTACTTCAGTTAGAATCATCATACCTGAATCCACTCATTGTGCTGCTACGGGCCTGATGACACAGATTTCATTGCTGAGTGATATTGCTTTGTAAGTAAATACCACAACTTCTTTATCCATTTTTCACTTTCTGCGATGTTGAACTTGTACTGTAAACGAGGTTCTTGTAAACAGAGCCGTTCCAAACTTTGGGGTGGCTGTGTCTTTTTGATTTTAATTTCCCTAAGCTATAGGACCATAAGTGGAAGTGCCCTAGGTTCTGTTGCTTTGTTTTTTAGATGTTTCAGGAAACACCATACACTTCTCCCGAGTGGTTGTTGGCAATTTACATCCCGCCCATCAGCATAACAAGGCTCCCAGTTCTCCATGGCCTGTCCTGCCTTTCTGGATTTTACACTTTTTTCAGATGGCCCTTTTGACCGGGGGGAAGTGAGACTTCATTGTAGTGCAGATTTCCTTTGCAAGCTTGCTTGGTTGGCCAAAAAGGGCGTATGCGTTTTTTCCTGAATATATTCAGGAAAAAACGCATACGCCCTTTTTGGCCAAGTGCATCATTGTGGACGTTCTGCCTCTTTTCCTATGCTTTCAATGCAATTCCAGTCTACCTCCTGAAATCGGTTTCCTGCAATTCTGCCCCGCTTTCAAGTCCTCTTGGCAGCCTTACTTCAGTCTATTTTTGGACGATAGCTGTCATTTATAACTCTGCAGGTTTGTGAATTACAGTGCCCCTGAGCTCCTTTCTTCAACTCGCTTTCTTGTGACCTGGCCGCAACACCGCAGGATGGCTTCAGGCCCTAATCTGGTTCCGGCACGGCACGCTGAGCCTTTGGTTATTTCCTCTTCCTGGTGGGAAATGAGAGTTAAATTTGCCCGTCCAGACACCTCCAGCTAGCCTCTCATTGGTTCTCGCTATTCCTGTTCATCTTCCGCAGAAATTGCAAACTGGGCCAAACAGGAGGTTAAAGGCGCTGACTCTCCAAGTGGGGAGAGTGTTAGTAAAGCGTCTGGAATGTTGCACCCGAGTACCAGGGGAGGAAAACTGAGACATATTTGAACACGTCTCCCGTTCACATGGTTGATCATACTTGGGTTCCACATGCATGTTTTAGCTGAAGGAAGAATACCTTAATCCTGGGTAGTTGAAACCCGTGGAATGGGTACCATGCAATATGACTTCAAAGGGTCTTCATTTGCTCACCGAACCTCTCCAATCCTATCACTGCTGCATTTATTCCCTTGTACACACGTTTGATTCTCTTTTGGAGACATAGCAATCCATAGGTTTTAAGATACTTACTAGTCAGGTACATTCTTAGGGGTTTAATATGGGGTTTTGAGTCCATTTCTTTGAGCAAGGAGTAGCTCTTGTCTATTCCATATTTGGCTTAAGGAACTTTATCTGTGCTCATTTCAATCTCTGGTTTTATGCAGCACCCCAACTCACCTTTCCCCTTAAGCAAGCATAAGTTGGTTTTCTAAATTTGAGACCCTGTTCTGTTCTGTAATTCAGTTCCTGTGTAGCCAAGTTTACATTCCGTGTATTACTGATATCTTATGATGTTTCTTTTTCTGTGTGACTTATTTCAGTTAGAATCATCATACCTGAATCCACTCATTGTGCTGCTAAGGGCCTGATGACACAGATTTCATTGCTGAGTGATATTGCTTTGTAAGTAAATACCACAACTTCTTTATCCATTTTTCACTTTCTGCGATGTTGAACTTGTACTGTAAACGAGGTTCTTGTAAACAGAGCCATTCCAAACTTTGGGGTGGCTGTGTCTTTTTGATTTTAATTTCCCTAAGCTATAGGACCATAAGTGGAAGTGCCCTAGGTTCTGTTGCTTTGTTTTTTAGATGTTTCAGGAAACACCATACACTTCTCCCGAGTGGTTGTTGGCAATTTACATCTCGCCCATCAGCATAACAAGGCTCCCAGTTCTCCATGGTCTGTCCTGCCTTTCTGGATTTTACACTTTATTCAGATGGCCCTTTTGACCGGGGGGAAGTGAGACTTCATTGTAGTGCAGATTTCCTTTGCAAGCTTGCTTGGTTGGCCAAAAAGGGCGTATGCGTTTTTTCCTGAATATATTCAGGAAAAAACGCATACGCACTTTTTGGCCAAGTGCATCATTGTGGACGTTCTGCCTCTTTTCCTATGCTTTCAATGCAATTCCTGTCTACCTCCTGAAATCGGTTTCCTGCAATTCTGCCCCGCTTTCAAGTCCTCTTGGCAGCCTTACTTCAGTGTATTTTTGGACGATAGCTGTCATTTATAACTCTGCAGGTTTGTGAATTACAGTGCCCCTGAGCTCCTTTGTTCAACTCGGTTTCTTGTGAGCTGGCCGCAACACCGCAGGATGGCTTCAGGCCCTAATCTGTTTCCGGTACGGCACGCTGAGCCTTTGGTTATTTCCTCTTCCTGGTGGGAAATGAGAGTTAAATTTGCCCGTCCAGACACCTCCAGCTAGCCTCTCATTGGTTCTCGCTATTCCTGTTCATCTTCCGCAGAAATTGCAAACTGGGCCAAACAGGAGGTTAAAGGCGCTGACTCTCCAAGTGGGGAGAGTGTTAGTAAAGCGTCTGGAATGTTGCACCCGAGTACCAGGGGAGGAAAACTGAGACATATTTGAACACGTCTCCCGTTCACATGGTTGATCATACTCTGGGTTCCACATGCATGTTTTAGCTGAAGGAAGAATACCTAAAACCTGGGTAGTTGAAACCCGTGGAATGGGTACCATGCAATATGACTTCAAAGGGTCTTCATTTGCTCACCGAACCTCTCCAATCCTATCACTGCTGCGTTTATGCCCCTGTACACATGCTTGATTCTCTTTCGGAGACATAGCAATCCATAGGTTTTAAGATACTTACTAGTCAGGTACATTCTTAGGCGTTTAATATGCGGTGTTGAGTCCATTTCGTTGAGCAAGGAGTAGCTCTTGTCTATTCCATATTTGACTTAAGGAACTTTATCTGTGCTCATTTCAATCTCTGGTTTTATGCAGCACCCCAACTCACCTTTCCCCTTAAGCAAGCATAAGTTGGTTTTCTAAATTTGAGTCCCTGTTCTGTTCTGTAATTCAGTTCCTGTGTAGCCAAGTTTACATTCCGTGTATTACTGATATCTTATGATGTTTCTTTTTCTGTGTGACTTACTTCAGTTAGAATCATCATACCTGAATCCACTCATTGTGCTGCTACGGGCCTGATGACACAGATTTCATTGCTGAGTGATATTGCTTTGTAAGTAAATACCACAACTTCTTTATCCATTTTTCACTTTCTGCGATGTTGAACTTGTACTGTAAACGAGGTTCTTGTAAACAGAGCCGTTCCAAACTTTGGGGTGGCTGTGTCTTTTTGATTTTAATTTCCCTAAGCTATAGGACCATAAGTGGAAGTGCCCTAGGTTCTGTTGCTTTGTTTTTTAGATGTTTCAGGAAACACCATACACTTCTCCCGAGTGGTTGTTGGCAATTTACATCCCGCCCATCAGCATAACAAGGCTCCCAGTTCTCCATGGCCTGTCCTGCCTTTCTGGATTTTACACTTTTTTCAGATGGCCCTTTTGACCGGGGGGAAGTGAGACTTCATTGTAGTGCAGATTTCCTTTGCAAGCTTGCTTGGTTGGCCAAAAAGGGCGTATGCGTTTTTTCCTGAATATATTCAGGAAAAAACGCATACGCCCTTTTTGGCCAAGTGCATCATTGTGGACGTTCTGCCTCTTTTCCTATGCTTTCAATGCAATTCCAGTCTACCTCCTGAAATCGGTTTCCTGCAATTCTGCCCCGCTTTCAAGTCCTCTTGGCAGCCTTACTTCAGTCTATTTTTGGACGATAGCTGTCATTTATAACTCTGCAGGTTTGTGAATTACAGTGCCCCTGAGCTCCTTTCTTCAACTCGCTTTCTTGTGACCTGGCCGCAACACCGCAGGATGGCTTCAGGCCCTAATCTGGTTCCGGCACGGCACGCTGAGCCTTTGGTTATTTCCTCTTCCTCGTGGGAAATGAGAGTTAAATTTGCCCGTCCAGACACCTCCAGCTAGCCTCTCATTGGTTCTCGCTATTCCTGTTCATCTTCCGCAGAAATTGCAAACTGGGCCAAACAGGAGGTTAAAGGCGCTGACTCTCCAAGTGGGGAGAGTGTTAGTAAAGCGTCTGGAATGTTGCACCCGAGTACCAGGGGAGGAAAACTGAGACATATTTGAACACGTCTCCCGTTCACATGGTTGATCATACTTGGGTTCCACATGCATGTTTTAGCTGAAGGAAGAATACCTTAATCCTGGGTAGTTGAAACCCGTGGAATGGGTACCATGCAATATGACTTCAAAGGGTCTTCATTTGCTCACCGAACCTCTCCAATCCTATCACTGCTGCATTTATTCCCCTGTACACACGCTTGATTCTCTTTTGGAGACATAGCAATCCATAGGTTTTAAGATACTTACTAGTCAGGTACATTCTTAGGGGTTTAATATGGGGTTTTGAGTCCATTTCTTTGAGCAAGGAGTAGCTCTTGTCTATTCCATATTTGGCTTAAGGAACTTTATCTGTGCTCATTTCAATCTCTGGTTTTATGCAGCACCCCAACTCACCTTTCCCCTTAAGCAAGCATAAGTTGGTTTTCTAAATTTGAGACCCTGTTCTGTTCTGTAATTCAGTTCCTGTGTAGCCAAGTTTACATTCCGTGTATTACTGATATCTTATGATGTTTCTTTTTCTGTGTGACTTATTTCAGTTAGAATCATCATACCTGAATCCACTCATTGTGCTGCTAAGGGCCTGATGACACAGATTTCATTGCTGAGTGATATTGCTTTGTAAGTAAATACCACAACTTCTTTATCCATTTTTCACTTTCTGCGATGTTGAACTTGTACTGTAAACGAGGTTCTTGTAAACAGAGCCATTCCAAACTTTGGGGTGGCTGTGTCTTTTTGATTTTAATTTCCCTAAGCTATAGGACCATAAGTGGAAGTGCCCTAGGTTCTGTTGCTTTGTTTTTTAGATGTTTCAGGAAACACCATACACTTCTCCCGAGTGGTTGTTGGCAATTTACATCTCGCCCATCAGCATAACAAGGCTCCCAGTTCTCCATGGTCTGTCCTGCCTTTCTGGATTTTACACTTTATTCAGATGGCCCTTTTGACCGGGGGGAAGTGAGACTTCATTGTAGTGCAGATTTCCTTTGCAAGCTTGCTTGGTTGGCCAAAAAGGGCGTATGCGTTTTTTCCTGAATATATTCAGGAAAAAACGCATACGCACTTTTTGGCCAAGTGCATCATTGTGGACGTTCTGCCTCTTTTCCTATGCTTTCAATGCAATTCCTGTCTACCTCCTGAAATCGGTTTCCTGCAATTCTGCCCCGCTTTCAAGTCCTCTTGGCAGCCTTACTTCAGTGTATTTTTGGACGATAGCTGTCATTTATAACTCTGCAGGTTTGTGAATTACAGTGCCCCTGAGCTCCTTTGTTCAACTCGCTTTCTTTTGAGCTGGCCGCAGCACCGCAGGATGGCTTCAGGCCCTAATCTGTTTCCGGTACGGCACGCTGAGCCTTTGGTTATTTCCTCTTCCTGGTGGGAAATGAGAGTTAAATTTGCCCGTCCAGACACCTCCAGCTAGCCTCTCATTGGTTCTCGCTATTCCTGTTCATCTTCCGCAGAAATTGCAAACTGGGCCAAACAGGAGGTTAAAGGCGCTGACTCTCCAAGTGGGGAGAGTGTTAGTAAAGCGTCTGGAATGTTGCACCCGAGTACCAGGGGAGGAAAACTGAGACATATTTGAACACGTCTCCCGTTCACATGGTTGATCATACTTGGGTTCCACATGCATGTTTTAGCTGAAGGAAGAATACCTTAAACCTGGAGAGTTGAGACCCGTGGAATGGGTACCATGCAATATGACTTCAAAGGGTCTTCATTTGCTCACCGAACCTCTCCAATCCTATCACTGCTGCGTTTATGCCCCTGTACACACGCTTGATTCTCTTTTGGAGACATAGCAATCCATAGGTTTTAAGATACTTACTAGTCAGGTACATTCTTAGGCGTTTAATATGGGGTGTTGAGTCCATTTCGTTGAGCAAGGAGTAGCTCTTGTCTATTCCATATTTGGCTTAAGGAACTTTATCTGTGCTCATTTCAATCTCTGGTTTTATGCAGCAACCCAACTCACCTTTCCCCTTAAGCAAGCATAAGTTGGTTTTCTAAATTTGAGACCCTGTTCTGTTTTGGAATTCAGTTCCTGTGTAGCCAAGTTTACATTCCGTGTATTACTGATATCTTATGATGTTTCTTTTTCTGTGTGACTTATTTCAGTTAGAATCATCGTACCTGAATCTACTCATTATGCTGCTACGGGCCTGATGACATAGATTTCATTGCTGAGTGATACTGCATTGTACGTAAATACCACAAGTTCTTTATCCATTTTTCACTTTCTGCGATGTTGAACTTGTACTGTAAACGAGGTTCTTGTAAACAGAGCCGTTCCAAACTTTGGGGTGGCTGTGTCTTTTTGATTTTAATTTCCCTAAGCTATAGGACCATAAGTGGAAGTGCCCTAGGCTCTGTTGCTTTGTTTTTTAGATGTTTCAGGAAACACCATACACTTCTCCCGAGTGGTTGTTGGCAATTTACATCCCGCCCATCAGCATAACAAGGCTCCCAGTTCTCCATGGCCTGTCCTGCCTTTCTGGATTTTACACTTTTTTCAGATGGCCCTTTTGACAGGGGGGAAGTGAGACTTCATTGTAGTGCAGATTTCCTTTGCAAGCTTGCTTGGTTGGCCAAAAAGGGCGTATGCGTTTTTTCCTGAATATATTCAGGAAAAAACGCATACGCCCTTTTTGGCCAAGTGCATCATTGTGGACGTTCTGCCTCTTTTCCTATGCTTTCAATGCAATTCCAGTCTACCTCCTGAAATCGGTTTCCTGCAATTCTGCCCCGCTTTCAAGTCCTCTTGGCAGCCTTACTTCAGTGTATTTTTGGACGATAGCTGTCATTTATAACTCTGCAGGTTTGTGAATTACAGTGCCCCTGAGCTCCTTTGTTCAACTCGCTTTCTTTTGAGCTGGCCGCAACACCGCAGGATGGCTTCAGGCCCTAATCTGTTTCCGGTACGGCACGCTGAGCCTTTGGTTATTTCCTCTTCCTGGTGGGAAATGAGAGTTAAATTTGCCCGTCCAGACACCTCCAGCTAGCCTCTCATTGGTTCTCGCTATTCCTGTTCATCTTCCGCAGAAATTGCAAACTGGGCCAAACAGGAGGTTAAAGGCGCTGACTCTCCAAGTGGGGAGAGTGTTAGTAAAGCGTCTGGAATGTTGCACCCGAGTACCAGGGGAGGAAAACTGAGACATATTTGAACACGTCTCCCGTTCACATGGTTGATCATACTTGGGTTCCACATGCATGTTTTAGCTGAAGGAAGAATACCTTAAACCTGGAGAGTTGAGACCCGTGGAATGGGTACCATGCAATATGACTTCAAAGGGTCTTCATTTGCTCACCGAACCTCTCCAATCCTATCACTGCTGCGTTTATGCCCCTGTACACACGCTTGATTCTCTTTTGGAGACATAGCAATCCATAGGTTTTAAGATACTTACTAGTCAGGTACATTCTTAGGCGTTTAATATGGGGTGTTGAGTCCATTTCGTTGAGCAAGGAGTAGCTCTTGTCTATTCCATATTTGGCTTAAGGAACTTTATCTGTGCTCATTTCAATCTCTGGTTTTATGCAGCAACCCAACTCACCTTTCCCCTTAAGCAAGCATAAGTTGGTTTTCTAAATTTGAGACCCTGTTCTGTTTTGGAATTCAGTTCCTGTGTAGCCAAGTTTACATTCCGTGTATTACTGATATCTTATGATGTTTCTTTTTCTGTGTGACTTATTTCAGTTAGAATCATCGTACCTGAATCTACTCATTATGCTGCTACGGGCCTGATGACATAGATTTCATTGCTGAGTGATACTGCATTGTACGTAAATACCACAAGTTCTTTATCCATTTTTCACTTTCTGCGATGTTGAACTTGTACTGTAAACGAGGTTCTTGTAAACAGAGCCGTTCCAAACTTTGGGGTGGCTGTGTCTTTATGATTTTAATTTCCCTAAGCTATAGGACCATAAGTGGAAGTGCCCTAGGCTCTGTTGCTTTGTTTTTTAGATGTTTCAGGAAACACCATACACTTCTCCCGAGTGGTTGTTGGCAATTTACATCCCGCCCATCAGCATAACAAGGCTCCCAGTTCTCCATGGCCTGTCCTGCCTTTCTGGATTTTACACTTTTTTCAGATGGCCCTTTTGACCGGGGGGAAGTGAGACTTCATTGTAGTGCAGATTTCCTTTGCAAGCTTGCTTGGTTGGCCAAAAAGGGCGTATGCGTTTTTTCCTGAATATATTCAGGAAAAAACGCATACGCCCTTTTTGGCCAAGTGCATCATTGTGGACGTTCTGCCTCTTTTCCTATGCTTTCAATGCAATTCCAGTCTACCTCCTGAAATCGGTTTCCTGCAATTCTGCCCCGCTTTCAAGTCCTCTTGGCAGCCTTACTTCAGTCTATTTTTGGACGATAGCTGTCATTTATAACTCTGCAGGTTTGTGAATTACAGTGCCCCTGAGCTCCTTTCTTCAACTCGCTTTCTTGTGACCTGGCCGCAACACCGCAGGATGGCTTCAGGCCCTAATCTGTTTCCGGTACGGCACGCTGAGTCTTTGGTTATTTCCTCTTCCTGGTGGGAAATGAGAGTTAAATTTGCCCGTCCAGACACCTCCAGCTAGCCTCTCATTGGTTCTCGCTATTCCTGTTCATCTTCCGCAGAAATTGCAAACTGGGCCAAACAGGAGGTTAAAGGGACTGACTCTCCAAGTCGGGAGAGTGTTAGTAAAGCGTCTGGAATGTTGCACCCGAGTACCAGGGTACGAAAACTGAGACATATTTGAACACGTCTCCCGATCACATGGTTGATCATACTCTAGGTTCCACATGCATGTTTTAGCTGAAGGAAGAATACCTTAAACCTGGGTAGTTGAAACCCGTGGAATGGGTACCATGCAATATGACTTCAAAGGGTCTTCATTTGCTCACCGAACCTCTCCAATCCTATCACTGCTGCGTTTATGCCCCTGTACACATGCTTGATTCTCTTTTGGAGACATAGCAATCCATAGGTTTTAAGATACTTACTAGTCAGGAACATTCTTAGGCGTTTAATATGGGGTGTTGAGTCCATTTCGTTGAGCAAGGAGTAGCTCTTGTCTATTCCATATTTGGCTTAAGGAACTTTATCTGTGCTCATTTCAATCTCTGGTTTTATGCAGCACCCCAACTCACCTTTACCCTTAAGCAAGCATAAGTTGGTTTTCTAAATTTGAGACCCTGTTCTGTTCTGTAATTCAGTTCCTGTGTAGGCAAGTTTACATTCCGTGTATTAGTGATATCTTATGATGTTTCTTTTTCTGTGTGACTTATTTCAGTTAGAATCATCATACCTGAATCCACTCATTGCGATGCTAAGGGCCTGATGACATAGATTTCATTGCTGAGTGATATTGCTTTGTAAGTGAATACCACAACTTCTTTATCCATTTTTCACTTTCTGCGATGTTGAACTTGTACTGTAAACGAGGTTCTTGTAAACAGAGCCATTCCAAACTTTGGGGTGGCTGTGTCTTTTTGATTTTAATTTCCCTAAGCTATAGGACCATAAGTGGAAGTGCCCTAGGCTCTGTTGCTTTGTTTCTTAGATGTTTCAGGAAACACCATACACTTCTCCCAAGTATCTGTTGGCAATTTACATCCCGCCCATCAGCATAACAAGGCTCCGAGTTCTCAATGGCCTGTTGCCTTTCTGGATTTTACAGTTTTTTCAGATGGCCCTTTTGACCGGGGGGAAGTGAGACTTCATTGTAGTGCAGATTTCCTTTGCAAGCTTGCTTGGTTGGCCAAAAAGGGCGTATGCGTTTTTTCCTGAATATATTCAGGAAAAAACACATACGCCCTTTTTGGCCAAGTGCATCATTGTGGACGTTCTGCCTCTTTTCCTATGCTTTCAATGCAATTCCAGTCTACCTCCTGAAATCGGTTTCCTGCAATTCTGCCCCGCTTTCAAGTCCTCTTGGCAGCCTTACTTCAGTCTATTTTTGGACGATAGCTGTCATTTATAACTCTGCAGGTTTGTGAATTACAGTGCCCCTGGGCTCCTTTCTTCAACTCGCTTTCTTTTGAGCTGGCCGCAACACCGCAGGATGGCTTCAGGCCCTAATCTGGTTCCGGTACGGCACGCTGAGCCTTTGGTTATTTCCTCTTCCTGGTGGGAAATGAGAGTTAAATTTGCCCGTCCAGACACCTCCAGCTAGCCTCTCATTGGTTCTCGCTATTCCTGTTCATCTTCCGCAGAAATTGCAAACTGGGCCAAACAGGAGGTTAAAGGCGCTGACTCTCCAAGTGGGGAGAGTGTTAGTAAAGCGTCTGGAATGTTGCACCCGAGTACCAGGGGAGGAAAACTGAGACATATTTGAACACGTCTCCCGTTCACATGGTTGATCATACTTGGGATCCACATGCATGTTTTAGCTGAAGGAAGAATACCTTAAACCTGGAGAGTTGAGACCCGTGGAATGGGTACCATGCAATATGACTTCAAAGGGTCTTCATTTGCTCACCGAACCTCTCCAATCCTATCACTGCTGCGTTTATGCCCCTGTACACACGCTTGATTCTCTTTTGGAGACATAGCAATCCATAGGTTTTAAGATACTTACTAGTCAGGTACATTCTTAGGCGTTTAATATGCGGTGTTGAGTCCATTTCGTTGAGCAAGGAGTAGCTCTTGTCTATTCCATATTTGGCTTAAGGAACTTTATCTGTGCTCATTTCAATCTCTGGTTTTATGCAGCACCCCAACTCACCTTTCCCCTTAAGCAAGCATAAGTTGGTTTTCTAAATTTGAGACCCTGTTCAGTTTTGGAATGCAGTTCCTGTGTAGCCAAGTTTACATTCCGTGTATTAGTGATATCTTATGATGTTTCTATTTCTGTGTGACTTATTTCAGTTAGAATCATCGTACCTGAATCCACTCATTATGCTGCTACGGGCCTGATGACATAGATTTCATTGCTGAGTGATACTGCATTGTATGTAAGTACCACAAGTTCTTTATCCATTTTTCACTTTCTGTGATATTGAACTTGTACGGTAAACGAGGTTCTTGTAAATGGAGGCGTCCCAAACTTTGGGGTGGCTGTGTCTTTTTGATTTTAATTTCCCTAAGCTATAGGACCATAAGTGGAAGTGCCCTAGGCTCTGTTGCTTTGTTTTTTAGATGTTTCAGGAAACACCATACACTTCTCCCGAGTGTCTGTTGGCAATTTACATCCCGCCCATCAGCATAACAAGGCTCCCAGTTCTCCATGGCCTGTCCTGCCTTTCTGGATTTTACACTTTTTTCAGATGGCCCTTTTGACCGGGGGGAAGTGAGACTTCATTGTAGTGCAGATTTCCTTTGCAAGCTTGCTTGGTTGGCCAAAAAGGGCGTATGCGTTTTTTCCTGAATATATTCAGGAAAAAACGCATACGCCCTTTTTGCCCAAGTGCATCATTGTGGACGTTCTGCCTCTTTTCCTATGCTTTCAATGCAATTCCAGTCTACCTCCTGAAATCGGTTTCCTGCAATTCTGCCCCGCTTTCAAGTCCTCTTGGCAGCCTTACTTCAGTCTATTTTTGGACGATAGCTGTCATTTATAACTCTGCAGGTTTGTGAATTACAGTGCCCCTGAACTCCTTTGTTCAATTCGCTTTCTTTTGAGCTGGCCGCAACACCGCAGGATGGCTTCAGGCCCTAATCTGGTTCCGGTACGGCACGCTGAGCCTTTGGTTATTTCCTCTTCCTGGTGGGAAATGAGAGTTAAATTTGCCCGTCCAGACACCTCCAGCTAGCCTCTCATTGGTTCTCGCTATTCCTGTTCATCTTCCGCAGAAATTGCAAACTGGGCCAAACAGGAGGTTAAAGGCGCTGACTCTCCAAGTGGGGAGAGTGTTAGTAAAGCGTCTGGAATGTTGCACCCGAGTACCAGGGGAGGAAAACTGAGACATATTTGAACACGTCTCCCGTTCACATGGTTGATCATACTTGGGTTCCACATGCATGTTTTAGCTGAAGGAAGAATACCTTAAACCTGGAGAGTTGAGACCCGTGGAATGGGTACCATGAAATATGACTTCAAAGGGTCTTCATTTGCTCACCGAACCTCTCCAATCCTATCACTGCTGCGTTTATGCCCCTGTACACACGCTTGATTCTCTTTTGGAGACATAGCAATCCATAGGTTTTAAGATACTTACTAGTCAGGTACATTCTTAGGCGTTTAATATGGGGTGTTGAGTCCATTTCGTTGAGCAAGGAGTAGCTCTTGTCTATTCCATATTTGGCTTAAGGAACTTTATCTGTGCTCATTTCAATCTCTGGTTTTATGCAGCAAACCAACTCACCTTTCCCCTTAAGCAAGCATAAGTTGGTTTTCTAAATTTGAGACCCTGTTCTGTTTTGGAATTCAGTTCCTGTGTAGCCAAGTTTACATTCCGTGTATTACTGATATCTTATGATGTTTCTTTTTCTGTGTGACTTATTTCAGTTAGAATCATCGTACCTGAATCTACTCATTATGCTGCTACGGGCCTGATGACATAGATTTCATTGCTGAGTGATACTGCATTGTACGTAAATACCACAAGTTCTTTATCCATTTTTCACTTTCTGCGATGTTGAACTTGTACTGTAAACGAGGTTCTTGTAAACAGAGCCGTTCCAAACTTTGGGGTGGCTGTGTCTTTTTGATTTTAATTTCCCTAAGCTATAGGACCATAAGTGGAAGTGCCCTAGGCTCTGTTGCTTTGTTTTTTAGATGTTTCAGGAAACACCATACACTTCTCCCGAGTGGTTGTTGCCAATTTACATCCCGCCCATCAGCATAACAAGGCTCCCAGTTCTCCATGGCCTGTCCTGCCTTTCTGGATTTTACACTTTTTTCAGATGGCCCTTTTGACCGGGGGGAAGTGAGACTTCATTGTAGTGCAGATTTCCTTTGCAAGCTTGCTTGGTTGGCCAAAAAGGGCGTATGCGTTTTTTCCTGAATATATTCAGGAAAAAACGCATACGCCCTTTTTGGCCAAGTGCATCATTGTGGACGTTCTGCCTCTTTTCCTATGCTTTCAATGCAATTCCAGTCTACCTCCTGAAATCGGGTTCCTGCAATTCTGCCCCGCTTTCAACTCCTCTTGGCAGCCTTACTTCAGTCTATTTTTGGACGATAGCTGTCATTTATAACTCTGCAGGTTTGTGAATTACAGTGCCCCTGAGCTCCTTTCTTCAACTCGCTTTCTTGTGACCTGGCCGCAACACCGCAGGATGGCTTCAGGCCCTAATCTGGTTCCGGTACGGCACGCTGAGCCTTTGGTAATTTCCTCTTCCTGGTGGGAAATGAGAGTTAAATTTGCCCGTCCAGACACCTCCAGCTAGCCTCTCATTGGTTCTCGCTATTCCTGTTCATCTTCTGCAGAAATTGCAAACTGGGCCAAACAGGAGGTTAAAGGGACTGACTCTCCAAGTCGGGAGAGTGTTAGTAAAGCATCTGGAATGTTGCACCCGAGTACCAGGGTACGAAAACTGAGACATATTTGAACACGTCTCCCGATCACATGGTTGATCATACTCTAGGTTCCACATGCATGTTTTAGCTGAAGGAAGAATACCTTAAACCTGGGTAGTTGAAACCCGTGGAATGGGTACCATGCAATATGACTTCAAAGGGTCTTCATTTGCTCACCGAACCTCTCCAATCCTATCACTGCTGCGTTTATGCCCCTGTACACATGCTTGATTCTCTTTTGGAGACATAGCAATCCATAGGTTTTAAGATACTTACTAGTCAGGAACATTCTTAGGCGTTTAATATGGGGTGTTGAGTCCATTTCGTTGAGCAAGGAGTAGCTCTTGTCTATTCCATATTTGGCTTAAGGAACTTTATCTGTGCTCATTTCAATCTCTGGTTTTATGCAGCACCCCAACTCACCTTTACCCTTAAGCAAGCATAAGTTGGTTTTCTAAATTTTAGACCCTGTTCTGTTCTGTAATTCAGTTCCTGTGTAGGCAAGTTTACATTCCGTGTATTAGTGATATCTTATGATGTTTCTTTTTCTGTGTGACTTATTTCAGTTAGAATCATCATACCTGAATCCACTCATTGCGATGCTAAGGGCCTGATGACATAGATTTCATTGCTGAGTGATATTGCTTTGTAAGTGAATACCACAACTTCTTTATCCATTTTTCACTTTCTGCGATGTTGAACTTGTACTGTAAACGAGGTTCTTGTAAACAGAGCCGTTCCAAACTTTGGGGTGGCTGTGTCTTTTTGATTTTAATTTCCCTAAGCTATAGGACCATAAGTGGAAGTGCCCTAGGCTCTGTTGCTTTGTTTTTTAGATGTTTCAGGAAACACCATAAACTTCTCCCAAGTGTCTGTTGGCAATTTACATCCCGCCCATCAGCATAACAAGGCTCCCAGTTCTCAATGGCCTGTTGCCTTTCTGGATTTTACACTTTTTTCAGATGGCCCTTTTGACCGGGGGGAAGTGAGACTTCATTGTAGTGCAGATTTCCTTTGCAAGCTTGCTTGGTTGGCCAAAAAGGGCGTATGCGTTTTTTCCTGAATATATTCAGGAAAAAACGCATACGCCCTTTTTGGCCAAGTGCATCATTGTGGACGTTCTGCCTCTTTTCCTATGCTTTCAATGCAATTCCAGTCTACCTCCTGAAATCGGTTTCCTGCAATTCTGCCCCGCTTTCAAGTCCTCTTGGCAGCCTTACTTCAGTCTATTTTTGGACGATAGCTGTCATTTATAACTCTGCAGGTTTGTGAATTACAGTGCCCCTGGGCTCCTTTCTTCAACTCGCTTTCTTTTGAGCTGGCCGCAACACCGCAGGATGGCTTCAGGCCCTAATCTGTTTCCGGCATGGCACGCTGAGCCTTTGGTTATTTCCTCTTCCTGGTGGGAAATGAGAGTTAAATTTGCCCGTCCAGACACCTCCAGCTAGCCTCTCATTGGTTCTCGCTATTCCTGTTCATCTTCCGCAGAAATTGCAAACTGGGCCAAACAGGAGGTTAAAGGCGCTGACTCTCCAAGTGGGGAGAGTGTTAGTAAAGCGTCTGGAATGTTGCACCCGAGTACCAGGGGAGGAAAACTGAGACATATTTGAACACGTCTCCCGTTCACATGGTTGATCATACTTGGGATCCACATGCATGTTTTAGCTGAAGGAAGAATACCTTAAACCTGGAGAGTTGAGACCCGTGGAATGGGTACCATGCAATATGACTTCAAAGGGTCTTCATTTGCTCACCGAACCTCTCCAATCCTATCACTGCTGCGTTTATGCCCCTGTACACATGCTTGATTCTCTTTTGGAGACATAGCAATCCATAGGTTTTAAGATACTTACTAGTCAGGTACATTCTTAGGCGTTTAATATGGGGTGTTGAGTCCATTTCGTTGAGCAAGGAGTAGCTCTTGTCGATTCCATATTTGGCTTAAGGAACTTTATCTGTGCTCATTTCAATCTCTGGTTTTATGGAGCACCCCAACTCACCTTTCCCCTTAAGCAAACATAAGTTGGTTTTCTAAATTTGAGACCCTGTTCTGTTCTGTAATTCAGTTCCTGTGTAGCCAAGTTTACATTCCGTGTATTACTGATATCTTATGATGTTTCTTTTCTGTGTGACTTACTTCAGTTAGAATCATCATACCTGAATCCACTCATTATGCTGCTAAGGGCCTGATGACACAGATTTCATTGCTGAGTGATATTGCTTTGTAAGTAAATACCACAACTTCTTTATCCATTTTTCACTTTCTGCGATGTTGAACTTGTACTGTAAACGAGGTTCTTGTAAACAGAGCCGTTCCAAACTTTTGGGTGGCTGTGTCTTTTTGATTTTAATTTCCCTAATCTATAGGAGCATAAGTGGAAGTGCCCTAGGTTCTGTTGCTTTGTTTTTTAGATGTTTCAGGAAACACCATACACTTCTCCCGAGTGGTTGTTGGCAATTTACATCCCTCCCATCAGCATAACAAGGCTCCCAGTTCTCCATGGCCTGTCCTGCCTTTCTGGATTTTACACTTTTTTCAGATGGCCCTTTTGACCGGGGGGAAGTGAGACTTCATTGTAGTGCAGATTTCCTTTGCAAGCTTGCTTGGTTGGCCAAAAAGGGCGTATGCGTTTTTTCCTGAATATATTCAGGAAAAAACGCATACGCCCTTTTTGCCCAAGTGCATCATTGTGGACGTTCTGCCTCTTTTCCTATGCTTTCAATGCAATTCCAGTCTACCTCCTGAAATCGGTTTCCTGCAATTCTGCCCCGCTTTCAAGTCCTCTTGGCAGCCTTACTTCAGTCTATTTTTGGACGATAGCTGTCATTTATAACTCTGCAGGTTTGTGAATTACAGTGCCCCTGAGCTCCTTTCTTCAACTCGCTTTCTTGTGACCTGGCCGCAACACCGCAGGATGGCTTCAGGCCCTAATCTGGTTCCGGCACGGCACGGTGAGCCTTTGGTAATTTCCTCTTCCTGGTGGGAAATGAGAGTTAAATTTGCCCGTCCAGACACCTCCAGCTAGTCTCTCATTGGTTCTCGCTATTCCTGTTCATCTTCCGCAGAAATTGCAAACTGGGCCAAACAGGAGGTTAAAGGCGCTGACTCTCCAAGTGGGGAGAGTGTTAGTAAAGCGTCTGGAATGTTGCACCCGAGTACCAGGGGAGGAAAACTGAGACATATTTGAACACGTCTCCCGTTCACATGGTTGATCATACTCTGGGTTCCACATGCATGTTTTAGCTGAAGGAAGAATACCTTAAACCTGGAGAGTTGAGACCCGTGTAATGGGTACCATGCAATATGACTTCAAAGGGTCTTCATTTGCTCACCGAACCTCTCCAATCCTATCACTGCTGCGTTTATGCCCCTGTACACATGCTTGATTCTCTTTCGGAGACATAGCAATCCATAGGTTTTAAGATACTTACTAGTCAGGTACATTCTTAGGCGTTTAATATGCGGTGTTGAGTCCATTTCGTTGAGCAAGGAGTAGCTCTTGTCTATTCCATATTTGACTTAAGGAACTTTATCTGTGCTCGTTTCAATCTCTGGTTTTATGCAGCACCCCAACTCACCTTTACCCTTAAGCAAGCATAAGTTGGTTTTCTAAATTTTAGACCCTGTTCTGTTTTGGAATTCAGTTCCTGTGTAGCCAAGTTTACATTCCGTGTATTAGTGATATCTTATGATGTTTCTTTTTCTGTGTGACTTATTTCAGTTAGAAACATCGTACCTGAATCCACTCATTGTGCTGCTAAGGGCCTGATGACATAGATTTCATTGCTGAGTGATATTGCTTTGTAAGTAAATACCACAACTTCTTTATCCATTTTTCACTTTCTGCGCTGTTGAACTTGTACTGTAAACGAGGTTCTTGTAAACAGAGCCGTTCCAAACTTTGGGGTGGCTGTGTCTTTTTGATTTTAATTTCCCTAAGCTATAGGACCATAAGTGGAAGTGCCCTAGGTTCTGTTGCTTTGTTTTTTAGATGTTTCAGGAAACACCATATACTTCTCCCGAGTGGTTGTTGGCAATTTACATCCCGCCCATCAGCATAACAAGGCTCCCAGTTCTCCATGGCCTGTCCTGCCTTTCTGGATTTTACACTTTTTTCAGATGGCCCTTTTGACCGGGGGGAAGTGAGACTTCATTGTAGTGCAGATTTCCTTTGCAAGCTTGCTTGGTTGGCCAAAAAGGGCGTATGCGTTTTTTCCTGAATATATTCAGGAAAAAACGCATACGCCCTTTTTGGCCAAGTGCATCATTGTGGACGTTCTGCCTCTTTTCCTATGCTTTCAATGCAATTCCAGTCTACCTCCTGAAATCGGTTTCCTGCAATTCTGCCCCGCTTTCAAGTCCTCTTGGCAGCCTTACTTCAGTCTATTTTTGGACGATAGCTGTCATTTATAACTCTGCAGGTTTGTGAATTACAGTGCCCCTGGGCTCCTTTCTTCAACTCGCTTTCTTTTGAGCTGGCCGCAACACCGCAGGATGGCTTCAGGCCCTAATCTGGTTCCGGTACGGCACGCTGAGCCTTTGGTTATTTCCTCTTCCTGGTGGGAAATGAGAGTTAAATTTGCCCGTCTAGACACCTCCAGCTAGCCTCTCATTGGTTCTCGCTATTCCTGTTCATCTTCCGCAGAAATTGCAAACTGGGCCAAACAGGAGGTTAAAGGCGCTGACTCTCCAAGTGGGGAGAGTGTTAGTAAAGCGTCTGGAATGTTGCACCCGAGTACCAGGGGAGGAAAACTGAGACATATTTGAACACGTCTCCCGTTCACATGGTTGATCATACTCTGGGTTCCACATGCATGTTTTAGCTGAAGGAAGAATACCTTAAACCTGGAGAGTTGAGACCCGTGGAATGGGTACCATGCAATATGACTTCAAAGGGTCTTCATTTGCTCACCGAACCTCTCCAATCCTATCACTGCTGCGTTTATGCCCCTGTACACACGCTTGATTCTCTTTTGGAGACATAGCAATCCATAGGTTTTAAGATACTTACTAGTCAGGTACATTCTTAGGCGTTTAATATGCGGTGTTGAGTCCATTTCGTTGAGCAAGGAGTAGCTCTTGTCTATTCCATATTTGGCTTAAGGAACTTTATCTGTGCTCATTTCAATCTCTGGTTTTATGCAGCAACCCAACTCACCTTTCCCCTTAAGCAAGCATAAGTTGGTTTTCTAAATTTGAGACCCTGTTCTGTTTTGGAATTCAGTTCCTGTGTAGCCAAGTTTACATTCCGTGTATTACTGATATCTTATGATGTTTCTTTTTCTGTGTGACTTATTTCAGTTAGAATCATCGTACCTGAATCTACTCATTATGCTGCTACGGGCCTGATGACATAGATTTCATTGCTGAGTGATACTGCATTGTACGTAAATACCACAAGTTCTTTATCCATTTTTCACTTTCTGCGATGTTGAACTTGTACTGTAAACGAGGTTCTTGTAAACAGAGCCGTTCCAAACTTTGGGGTGGCTGTGTCTTTTTGATTTTAATTTCCCTAAGCTATAGGACCATAAGTGGAAGTGCCCTACGCTCTGTTGCTTTGTTTTTTAGATGTTTCAGGAAACACCATACACTTCTCCCGAGTGGTTGTTGGCAATTTACATCCCTCCCATCAGCATAACAAGGCTCCCAGTTCTCCATGGCCTGTCCTGCCTTTCTGGATTTTACACTTTTTTCAGATGGCCCTTTTGACAGGGGGGAAGTGAGACTTCATTGTAGTGCAGATTTCCTTTGCAAGCTTGCTTGGTTGGCCAAAAAGGGCGTATGCGTTTTTTCCTGAATATATTCAGGAAAAAACGCATACGCCCTTTTTGGCCAAGTGCATCATTGTGGACGTTCTGCCTCTTTTCCTATGCTTTCAATGCAATTCCAGTCTACCTCCTGAAATCGGTTTCCTGCAATTCTGCCCCGCTTTCAAGTCCTCTTGGCAGCCTTACTTCAGTCTATTTTTGGACGATAGCTGTCATTTATAACTCTGCAGGTTTGTGAATTACAGTGCCCCTGAGCTCCTTTCTTCAACTCGCTTTCTTGTGACCTGGCCGCAACACCGCAGGATGGCTTCAGGCCCTAATCTGGTTCCGGTACGGCACGCTGAGCCATTGGTTATTTCCTCTTCCTGGTGGGAAATGAGAGTTAAATTTGCCCGTCCAGACACCTCCAGCTAGCCTCTCATTGGTTCTCGCTATTCCTGTTCATCTTCCGCAGAAATTGCAAACTGGGCCAAACAGGAGGTTAAAGGGACTGACTCTCCAAGTGGGGAGAGTGTTAGTAAAGCGTCTGGAATGTTGCACCCGAGTACCAGGGTACGAAAACTGAGACATATTTGAACACGTCTCCCGATCACATGGTTGATCATACTCTAGGTTCCACATGCATGTTTTAGCTGAAGGAAGAATACCTTAAACCTGGGTAGTTGAAACCCGTGGAATGGGTACCATGCAATATGACTTCAAAGGGTCTTCATTTGCTCACCGAACCTCTCCAATCCTATCACTGCTGCGTTTATGCCCCTGTACACATGCTTGATTCTCTTTTGGAGACATAGCAATCCATAGGTTTTAAGATACTTACTAGTCAGGAACATTCTTAGGCGTTTAATATGGGGTGTTGAGTCCATTTCGTTGAGCAAGGAGTAGCTCTTGTCTATTCCATATTTGGCTTAAGGAACTTTATCTGTGCTCATTTCAATCTCTGGTTTTATGCAGCACCCCAACTCACCTTTACCCTTAAGCAAGCATAAGTTGTTTTTCTAAATTTGAGTCCCTGTTCTGTTCTGTAATTCAGTTCCTGTGTAGCCAAGTTTACATTCCGTGTATTACTGATATCTTATGATGTTTCTTTTTCTGTGTGACTTACTTCAGTTAGAATCATCATACCTGAATCCACTCATTGTGCTGCTAAGGGCCTGATGACACAGATTTCATTGCTGAGTGATATTGCTTTGTAAGTAAATACCACAACTTCTTTATCCATTTTTCACTTTCTGCGATGTTGAACTTGTACTGTAAACGAGGTTCTTTTAAACAGAGGCGTCCCAAACTTTGGGGTGGCTGTGTCTTTTTGATTTTAATTTCCCTAAGCTATAGGACCATAAGTGGAAGTGCCCTAGGTTCTGTTGCTTTGTTTTTTAGATGTTTCAGGAAACACCATACACTTCTCCCGAGTGGTTGTTGGCAATTTACATCCCGCCCATCAGCATAACAAGGCTCCCAGTTCTCCATGGCCTGTCCTGCCTTTCTGGATTTTACACTTTTTTCAGATGGCCCTTTTGACCGGGGGGAAGTGAGACTTCATTGTAGTGCAGATTTCCTTTGCAAGCTTGCTTGGTTGGCCAAAAAGGGCGTATGCGTTTTTTCCTGAATATATTCAGGAAAAAACGCATACGCCCTTTTTGGCCAAGTGCATCATTGTGGACGTTCTGCCTCTTTTCCTATGCTTTCAATGCAATTCCAGTCTACCTCCTGAAATCGGTTTCCTGCAATTCTGCCCCGCTTTCAAGTCCTCTTGGCAGCCTTACTTCAGTCTATTTTTGGACGATAGCTGTCATTTATAACTCTGCAGGTTTGTGAATTACAGTGCCCCTGGGCTCCTTTCTTCAACTCGCTTTCTTTTGAGCTGGCCGCAACACCGCAGGATGGCTTCAGGCCCTAATCTGGTTCCGGTATGGCACGCTGAGCCTTTGGTTATTTCCTCTTCCTGGTGGGAAATGAGAGTTAAATTTGCCCGTCCAGACACCTCCAGCTAGCCTCTCATTGGTTCTCGCTATTCCTGTTCATCTTCCGCAGAAATTGCAAATTGGGCCAAACAGGAGGTTAAAGGCGCTGACTCTCCAAGTGGGGAGAGTGTTAGTAAAGCGTCTGGAATGTTGCACCCGAGTACCAGGGGAGGAAAACTGAGACATATTTGAACACATCTCCCGTTCACATGGTTGATCATACTTGGGATCCACATGCATGTTTTAGCTGAAGGAAGAATACCTTAAACCTGGAGAGTTGAGACCCGTGGAATGGGTACCATGCAATATGACTTCAAAGGGTCTTCATTTGCTCACCGAACCTCTCCAATCCTATCACTGCTGCGTTTATGCCCCTGTACACATGCTTGATTCTCTTTTGGAGACATAGCAATCCATAGGTTTTAAGATACTTACTAGTCAGGTACATTCTTAGGCGTTTAATATGGGGTGTTGAGTCCATTTCGTTGAGCAAGGAGTAGCTCTTGTCGATTCCATATTTGGCAAAGGAACTTTATCTGTGCTCATTTCAATCTCTGGTTTTATGCAGCACCCCAACTCACCTTTCCCCTTAAGCAAACATAAGTTGGTTTTCTAAATTTGAGACCCTGTTCTGTTCTGTAATTCAGTTCCTGTGTAGCCAAGTTTACATTCCGTGTATTACTGATATCTTATGATGTTTCTTTTCTGTGTGACTTACTTCAGTTAGAATCATCATACCTGAATCCACTCATTGTGCTGCTAAGGGCCTGATGACACAGATTTCATTGCTGAGTGATATTGCTTTGTAAGTAAATACCACAACTTCTTTATCCATTTTTCACTTTCTGCGATGTTGAACTTGTACTGTAAACGAGGTTCTTGTAAACAGAGCCGTTCCAAACTTTGGGGTGGCTGTGTCTTTTTGATTTTAATTTCCCTAATCTATAGGAGCATAAGTGGAAGTGCCCTAGGTTCTGTTGCTTTGTTTTTTAGATGTTTCAGGAAACACCATACACTTCTCCCGAGTGGTTGTTGGCAATTTACATCCCGCCCATCAGCATAACAAGGCTCCCAGTTCTCCATGGCCTGTCCTGCCTTTCTGGATTTTACACTTTTTTCAGATGGCCCTTTTGACCGGGGGGAAGTGAGACTTCATTGTAGTGCAGATTTCCTTTGCAAGCTTGCTTGGTTGGCCAAAAAGGGCGTATGCGTTTTTTCCTGAATATATTCAGGAAAAAACGCATACGCCCTTTTTGGCCAAGTGCATCATTGTGGACGTTCTGCCTCTTTTCCTATGCTTTCAATGCAATTCCAGTCTACCTCATGAAATCGGTTTCCTGCAATTCTGCCCCGCTTTCAAGTCCTCTTGGCAGCCTTACTTCAGTCTATTTTTGGACGATAGCTGTCATTTATAACTCTGCAGGTTTGTGAATTACAGTGCCCCTGGGCTCCTTTCTTCAACTCGCTTTCTTTTGAGCTGGCCGCAACACCGCAGGATGGCTTCAGGCCCTAATCTGGTTCCGGTACGGCACGCTGAGCCTTTGGTTATTTCCTCTTCCTGGTGGGAAATGAGAGTTAAATTTGCCCGTCCAGACACCTCCAGCTAGCCTCTCATTGGTTCTCGCTATTCCTGTTCATCTTCCGCAGAAATTGCAAACTGGGCCAAACAGGAGGTTAAAGGGACTGACTCTCCAAGTGGGGAGAGTGTTAGTAAAGCGTCTGGAATGTTGCACCCGAGTACCAGGGTACGAAAACTGAGACATATTTGAACACGTCTCCCGATCACATGGTTGATCATACTCTAGGTTCCACATGCATGTTTTAGCTGAAGGAAGAATACCTTAAACCTGGGTAGTTGAAACCCGTGGAATGGGTACCATGCAATATGACTTCAAAGGGTCTTCATTTGCTCACCGAACCTCTCCAATCCTATCACTGCTGCGTTTATGCCCCTGTACACATGCTTGATTCTCTTTTGGAGACATAGCAATCCATAGGTTTTAAGATACTTACTAGTCAGGAACATTCTTAGGCGTTTAATATGGGGTGTTGAGTCCATTTCGTTGAGCAAGGAGTAGCTCTTGTCTATTCCATATTTGGCTTAAGGAACTTTATCTGTGCTCATTTCAATCTCTGGTTTTATGCAGCACCCCAACTCACCTTTACCCTTAAGCAAGCATAAGTTGTTTTTCTAAATTTGAGTCCCTGTTCTGTTCTGTAATTCAGTTCCTGTGTAGCCAAGTTTACATTCCGTGTATTACTGATATCTTATGATGTTTCTTTTTCTGTGTGACTTACTTCAGTTAGAATCATCATACCTGAATCCACTCATTGTGCTGCTAAGGGCCTGATGACACAGATTTCATTGCTGAGTGATATTGCTTTGTAAGTAAATACCACAACTTCTTTATCCATTTTTCACTTTCTGCGATGTTGAACTTGTACTGTAAACGAGGTTCTTGTAAACAGAGGCGTCCCAAACTTTGGGGTGGCTGTGTCTTTTTGATTTTAATTTCCCTAAGCTATAGGACCATAAGTGGAAGTGCCCTAGGTTCTGTTGCTTTGTTTTTTAGATGTTTCAGGAAACACCATACACTTCTCCCGAGTGGTTGTTGGCAATTTACATCCCGCCCATCAGCATAACAAGGCTCCCAGTTCTCCATGGCCTGTCCTGCCTTTCTGGATTTTACACTTTTTTCAGATGGCCCTTTTGACCGGGGGGAAGTGAGACTTCATTGTAGTGCAGATTTCCTTTGCAAGCTTGCTTGGTTGGCCAAAAAGGGCGTATGCGTTTTTTCCTGAATATATTCAGGAAAAAACGCATACGCCCTTTTTGGCCAAGTGCATCATTGTGGACGTTCTGCCTCTTTTCCTATGCTTTCAATGCAATTCCAGTCTACCTCCTGAAATCGGTTTCCTGCAATTCTGCCCCGCTTTCAAGTCCTCTTGGCAGCCTTACTTCAGTCTATTTTTGGACGATAGCTGTCATTTATAACTCTGCAGGTTTGTGAATTACAGTGCCCCTGGGCTCCTTTCTTCAACTCGCTTTCTTTTGAGCTGGCCGCAACACCGCAGGATGGCTTCAGGCCCTAATCTGTTTCCGGTATGGCACGCTGAGCCTTTGGTTATTTCCTCTTCCTGGTGGGAAATGAGAGTTAAATTTGCCCGTCCAGACACCTCCAGCTAGCCTCTCATTGGTTCTCGCTATTCCTGTTCATCTTCCGCAGAAATTGCAAATTGGGCCAAACAGGAGGTTAAAGGCGCTGACTCTCCAAGTGGGGAGAGTGTTAGTAAAGCGTCTGGAATGTTGCACCCGAGTACCAGGGGAGGAAAACTGAGACATATTTGAACACGTCTCCCGTTCACATGGTTGATCATACTTGGGATCCACATGCATGTTTTAGCTGAAGGAAGAATACCTTAAACCTGGAGAGTTGAGACCCGTGGAATGGGTACCATGCAATATGACTTCAAAGGGTCTTCATTTGCTCACCGAACCTCTCCAATCCTATCACTGCTGCGTTTATGCCCCTGTACACATGCTTGATTCTCTTTTGGAGACATAGCAATCCATAGGTTTTAAGATACTTACTAGTCAGGTACATTCTTAGGCGTTTAATATGGGGTGTTGAGTCCATTTCGTTGAGCAAGGAGTAGCTCTTGTCGATTCCATATTTGGCAAAGGAACTTTATCTGTGCTCATTTCAATCTCTGGTTTTATGCAGCACCCCAACTCACCTTTCCCCTTAAGCAAACATAAGTTGGTTTTCTAAATTTGAGACCCTGTTCTGTTCTGTAATTCAGTTCCTGTGTAGCCAAGTTTACATTCCGTGTATTACTGATATCTTATGATGTTTCTTTTCTGTGTGACTTACTTCAGTTAGAATCATCATACCTGAATCCACTCATTGTGCTGCTAAGGGCCTGATGACACAGATTTCATTGCTGAGTGATATTGCTTTGTAAGTAAATACCACAACTTCTTTATCCATTTTTCACTTTCTGCGATGTTGAACTTGTACTGTAAACGAGGTTCTTGTAAACAGAGCCGTTCCAAACTTTGGGGTGGCTGTGTCTTTTTGATTTTAATTTCCCTAATCTATAGGAGCATAAGTGGAAGTGCCCTAGGTTCTGTTGCTTTGTTTTTTAGATGTTTCAGGAAACACCATACACTTCTCCCGAGTGGTTGTTGGCAATTTACATCCCGCCCATCAGCATAACAAGGCTCCCAGTTCTCCATGGCCTGTCCTGCCTTTCTGGATTTTACACTTTTTTCAGATGGCCCTTTTGACCGGGGGGAAGTGAGACTTCATTGTAGTGCAGATTTCCTTTGCAAGCTTGCTTGGTTGGCCAAAAAGGGCGTATGCGTTTTTTCCTGAATATATTCAGGAAAAAACGCATACGCCCTTTTTGGCCAAGTGCATCATTGTGGACGTTCTGCCTCTTTTCCTATGCTTTCAATGCAATTCCAGTCTACCTCATGAAATCGGTTTCCTGCAATTCTGCCCCGCTTTCAAGTCCTCTTGGCAGCCTTACTTCAGTCTATTTTTGGACGATAGCTGTCATTTATAACTCTGCAGGTTTGTGAATTACAGTGCCCCTGGGCTCCTTTCTTCAACTCGCTTTCTTTTGAGCTGGCTGCAACACCGCAGGATGGCTTCAGGCCCTAATCTGGTTCCGGTATGGCACGCTGAGCCTTTGGTTATTTCCTCTTCCTGGTGGGAAATGAGAGTTAAATTTGCCCGTCTAGACACCTCCAGCTAGCCTCTCATTGGTTCTCGCTATTCCTGTTCATCTTCCGCAGAAATTGCAAACTGGGCCAAACAGGAGGTTAAAGGCGCTGACTCTCCAAGTGGGGAGAGTGTTAGTAAAGCGTCTGGAATGTTGCACCCGAGTACCAGGGGAGGAAAACTGAGACATATTTGAACACGTCTCCCGTTCACATGGTTGATCATACTCTGGGTTCCACATGCATGTTTTAGCTGAAGGAAGAATACCTTAAACCTGGAGAGTTGAGACCCGTGGAATGGGTACCATGCAATATGACTTCAAAGGGTCTTCATTTGCTCACCGAACCTCTCCAATCCTATCACTGCTGCGTTTATGCCCCTGTACACACGCTTGATTCTCTTTTGGAGACATAGCAATCCATAGGTTTTAAGATACTTACTAGTCACGTACATTCTTAGGCGTTTAATATGCGGTGTTGAGTCCATTTCGTTGAGCAAGGAGTAGCTCTTGTCTATTCCATATTTGGCTTAAGGAACTTTATCTGTGCTCATTTCAATCTCTGGTTTTATGCAGCAACCCAACTCACCTTTCCCCTTAAGCAAGCATAAGTTGGTTTTCTAAATTTGAGACCCTGTTCTGTTTTGGAATTCAGTTCCTGTGTAGCCAAGTTTACATTCCGTGTATTACTGATATCTTATGATGTTTCTTTTTCTGTGTGACTTATTTCAGTTAGAATCATCGTACCTGAATCTACTCATTATGCTGCTACGGGCCTGATGACATAGATTTCATTGCTGAGTGGTACTGCATTGTACGTAAATACCACAAGTTCTTTATCCATTTTTCACTTTCTGCGATGTTGAACTTGTACTGTAAACGAGGTTCTTGTAAACAGAGCCGTTCCAAACTTTGGGGTGGCTGTGTCTTTTTGATTTTAATTTCCCTAAGCTATAGGACCATAAGTGGAAGTGCCCTACGCTCTGTTGCTTTGTTTTTTAGATGTTTCAGGAAACACCATACACTTCTCCCGAGTGGTTGTTGGCAATTTACATCCCGCCCATCAGCATAACAAGGCTCCCAGTTCTCCATGGCCTGTCCTGCCTTTCTGGATTTTACACTTTTTTCAGATGGCCCTTTTGACAGGGGGGAAGTGAGACTTCATTGTAGTGCAGATTTCCTTTGCAAGCTTGCTTGGTTGGCCAAAAAGGGCGTATGCATTTTTTCCTGAATATATTCAGGAAAAAACGCATACGCCCTTTTTGGCCAAGTGCATCATTGTGGACGTTCTGCCTCTTTTCCTATGCTTTCAATGCAATTCCAGTCTACCTCCTGAAATCGGTTTCCTGCAATTCTGCCCCGCTTTCAAGTCCTCTTGGCAGCCTTACTTCAGTCTATTTTTGGACGATAGCTGTCATTTATAACTCTGCAGGTTTGTGAATTACAGTGCCCCTGAGCTCCTTTCTTCAACTCGCTTTCTTGTGACCTGGCCGCAACACCGCAGGATGGCTTCAGGCCCTAATCTGGTTCCGGTACGGCACGCTGAGCCTTTGGTTATTTCCTCTTCCTGGTGGGAAATGAGAGTTAAATTTGCCCGTCCAGACACCTCCAGCTAGCCTCTCATTGGTTCTCGCTATTCCTGTTCATCTTCCGCAGAAATTGCAAACTGGGCCAAACAGGAGGTTAAAGGGACTGACTCTCCAAGTGGGGAGAGTGTTAGTAAAGCATCTGGAATGTTGCACCCGAGTACCAGGGTACGAAAACTGAGACATATTTGAACACGTCTCCCGATCACATGGTTGATCATACTCTAGGTTCCACATGCATGTTTTAGCTGAAGGAAGAATACCTTAAACCTGGAGAGTTGAAACCCGTGGAATGGGTACCATGCAATATGACTTCAAAGGGTCTTCATTTGCTCACCGAACCTCTCTAATCCTATCACTGCTGCGTTTATGCCCCTGTACACATGCTTGATTCTCTTTTGGAGACATAGCAATCCATAGGTTTTAAGATACTTACTAGTCAGGAACATTCTTAGGCGTTTAATATGCGGTGTTGAGTCCATTTCGTTGAGCAAGGAGTAGCTCTTGTCTATTCCATATTTGACTTAAGGAACTTTATCTGTGCTCATTTCAATCTCTGGTTTTATGCAGCACCCCAACTCACCTTTACCCTTAAGCAAGCATAAGTTGTTTTTCTAAATTTGAGTCCCTGTTCTGTTCTGTAATTCAGTTCCTGTGTAGCCAAGTTTACATTCCGTGTATTACTGATATCTTATGATGTTTCTTTTTCTGTGTGACTTACTTCAGTTAGAATCATCATACCTGAATCCACTCATTGTGCTGCTAAGGGCCTGATGACACAGATTTCATTGCTGAGTGATATTGCTTTGTAAGTAAATACCACAACTTCTTTATCCATTTTTCACTTTCTGCGATGTTGAACTTGTACTGTAAACGAGGTTCTTGTAAACAGAGGCGTCCCAAACTTTGGGGTGGCTGTGTCTTTTTGATTTTAATTTCCCTAAGCTATAGGACCATAAGTGGAAGTGCCCTAGGTTCTGTTGCTTTGTTTTTTAGATGTTTCAGGAAACACCATACACTTCTCCCGAGTGGTTGTTGGCAATTTACATCCCGCCCATCAGCATAACAAGGCTCCCAGTTCTCCATGGCCTGTCCTGCCTTTCTGGATTTTACACTTTTTCCAGATGGCCCTTTTGACCGGGGGGAAGTGAGACTTCATTGTAGTGCAGATTTCCTTTGCAAGCTTGCTTGGTTGGCCAAAAAGGGCGTATGCGTTTTTTCCTGAATATATTCAGGAAAAAACGCATACCCCCTTTTTGGCCAAGTGCATCATTGTGGACGTTCTGCCTCTTTTCCTATGCTTTCAATGCAATTCCAGTCTACCTCCTGAAATCGGTTTCCTGCAATTCTGCCCCGCTTTCAAGTCCTCTTGGCAGCCTTACTTCAGTCTATTTTTGGACGATAGCTGTCATTTATAACTCTGCAGGTTTGTGAATTACAGTGCCCCTGGGCTCCTTTCTTCAACTCGCTTTCTTTTGAGCTGGCCGCAACACCGCAGGATGGCTTCAGGCCCTAATCTGTTTCCGGTATGGCACGCTGAGCCTTTGGTTATTTCCTCTTCCTGGTGGGAAATGAGAGTTAAATTTGCCCGTCCAGACACCTCCAGCTAGCCTCTCATTGGTTCTCGCTATTCCTGTTCATCTTCCGCAGAAATTGCAAACTGGGCCAAACAGGAGGTTAAAGGCGCTGACTCTCCAAGTGGGGAGAGTGTTAGTAAAGCGTCTGGAATGTTGCACCCGAGTACCAGGGGAGGAAAACTGAGACATATTTGAACACGTCTCCCATTCACATGGTTGATCATACTTGGGATCCACATGCATGTTTTAGCTGAAGGAAGAATACCTTAAACCTGGAGAGTTGAGACCCGTGGAATGGGTACCATGCAATATGACTTCAAAGGGTCTTCATTTGCTCACCGAACCTCTCCAATCCTATCACTGCTGCGTTTATGCCCCTGTACACATGTTTGATTCTCTTTTGGAGACATAGCAATCCATAGGTTTTAAGATACTTACTAGTCAGGTACATTCTTAGGCGTTTAATATGGGGTGTTGAGTCCATTTCGTTGAGCAAGGAGTAGCTCTTGTCGATTCCATATTTGGCAAAGGAACTTTATCTGTGCTCATTTCAATCTCTGGTTTTATGCAGCATCCCAACTCACCTTTCCCCTTAAGCAAACATAAGTTGGTTTTCTAAATTTGAGACCCTGTTCTGTTCTGTAATTCAGTTCCTGTCTAGCCAAGTTTACATTCCGTGTATTACTGATATCTTATGATGTTTCTTTTCTGTGTGACTTACTTCAGTTAGAATCATCATACCTGAATCCACTCATTGTGCTGCTAAGGGCCTGATGACACAGATTTCATTGCTGAGTGATATTGCTTTGTAAGTAAATACCACAACTTCTTTATCCATTTTTCACTTTCTGCGATGTTGAACTTGTACTGTAAACGAGGTTCTTGTAAACAGAGCCGTTCCAAACTTTGGGGTGGCTGTGTCTTTTTGATTTTAATTTCCCTAATCTATAGGAGCATAAGTGGAAGTGCCCTAGGTTCTGTTGCTTTGTTTTTTAGATGTTTCAGGAAACACCATACACTTCTCCCGAGTGGTTGTTGGCAATTTACATCCCGCCCATCAGCATAACAAGGCTCCCAGTTCTCCATGGCCTGTCCTGCCTTTCTGGATTTTACACTTTTTTCAGATGGCCCTTTTGACCGGGGGGAAGTGAGACTTCATTGTAGTGCAGATTTCCTTTGCAAGCTTGCTTGGTTGGCCAAAAAGGGCGTATGCGTTTTTTCCTGAATATATTCAGGAAAAAACGCATACGCCCTTTTTGGCCAAGTGCATCATTGTGGATGTTCTGCCTCTTTTCCTATGCTTTCAATGCAATTCCAGTCTACCTCCTGAAATCGGTTTCCTGCAATTCTGCCCCGCTTTCAAGTCCTCTTGGCAGCCTTACTTCAGTCTATTTTTGGACGATAGCTGTCATTTATAACTCTGCAGGTTTGTGAATTACAGTGCCCCTGAGCTCCTTTCTTCAACTCGTTTTCTTGTGACCTGGCCGCAACACCGCAGGATGGCTTCAGGCCCTAATCTGGTTCCGGCACGGCACGCTGAGCCTTTGGTTATTTCCTCTTCCTGGTGGGAAATGAGAGTTAAATTTGCCCGTCCAGACACCTCCAGCTAGTCTCTCATTGGTTCTCGCTATTCCTGTTCATCTTCCGCAGAAATTGCAAACTGGGCCAAACAGGAGGTTAAAGGGACTGACTCTCCAAGTGGGGAGAGTGTTAGTAAAGCGTCTGGAATGTTGCACCCGAGTACCAGGGGAGGAAAACTGAGACATATTTGAACACGTCTCCCGTTCACATGGTTGATCATACTCTGGGTTCCACATGCATGTTTTAGTTGAAGGAAGAATACCTTAAACCTGGAGAGTTGAGACCCGTGGAATGGGTACCATGCAATATGACTTCAAAGGGTCTTCATTTGCTCACCGAACCTCTCCAATCCTATCACTGCTGCGTTTATTCCCCTGTACACACGCTTGATTCTCTTTTGGAGACATAGCAATCCATAGGTTTTAAGATACATACTAGTCAGGTACATTCTTAGGCGTTTAATATGGGGTGTTGAGTCCATTTCGTTGAGCAAGGAGTAGCTCTTGTCTATTCCATATTTGGCTTAAGGAACTTTATCTGTGCTCATTTCAATCCCTGGTTTTATGCAGCACCCCAACTCACCTTTCCCCTTAAGCAAGCATAAGTTGGTTTTCTAAATTTGAGACCCTGTTCTGTTCTGGAATGCAGTTCCTGTGTAGCCAAGTTTACATTCCGTGTATTAGTTATATCTTATGATGTTTCTTTTTCTGTGTGACTTATTTCAGTTAGAATCATCGTACCTGAATCCACTCATTATGCTGCTACGGGCCTGATGACATAGATTTCATTGCTGAGTGATACTGCATTGTACGTAAGTACCACAACATCTTTATCCATTTTTCACTTTCTGCGATGTTGAACTTGTACTGTAAACGAGGTTCTTGTAAACAGAGCCGTTCCAAACTTTGGGGTGGCTGTGTCTTTTTGATTTTAATTTCCCTAAGCTATAGGACCATAAGTGGCAGTGCCCTAGGCTCTGTTGCTTTGTTTTTTAGATGTTTCAGGAAACACCATACACTTCTCCCGAGTGTCTGTTGCCAATTTACATCCCGCCCATCAGCATAACAAGGCTCCCAGTTCTCCATGGCCTGTCCTGCCTTTCTGGATTTTACACTTTTTTCAGATGGCCCTTTTGACCGGGGGGAAGTGAGACTTCATTGTAGTGCAGATTTCCTTTGCAAGCTTGCTTGGTTGGCCAAAAAGGGCGTATGCGTTTTTTCCTGAATATATTCAGGAAAAAACGCATACGCCCTTTTTGGCCAAGTGCATCATTGTGGACGTTCTGCCTCTTTTCCTATGCTTTCAATGCAATTCCAGTCTACCTCCTGAAATCGGTTTCCTGCAATTCTGCCCCGCTTTCAAGTCCTCTTGGCAGCCTTACTTCAGTCTATTTTTGGACGATAGCTGTCATTTATAACTCTGCAGGTTTGTGAATTACAGTGCCCCTGAGCTCCTTTCTTCAACTCGCTTTCTTTTGAGCTGGCCGCAACACCGCAGGATGGCTTCAGGCCCTAATCTGGTTCCGGTACGGCACGCTGAGCCTTTGGTTATTTCCTCTTCCTGGTGGGAAATGAGAGTTAAATTTGCCCGTCCAGACACCTCCAGCTAGCCTCTCATTGGTTCTCGCTATTCCTGTTCATCTTCCGCAAAAATTGCAAACTGGGCCAAACACGAGGTTAAAGGGACTGACTCTCCAAGTCGGGAGAGTGTTAGTAAAGCGTCTGGAATGTTGCACCCGAGTACCAGGGTACGAAAACTGACATATTTGAACACGTCTCCCGATCACATGGTTGATCATACTCTAGGTTCCACATGCATGTTTTAGCTGAAGGAAGAATACCTTAAACCTGGGTAGTTGAAACCCGTGGAATGGGTATCATGCAATATGACTTCAAAGGGTCTTCATTTGCTCACCGAACCTCTCCAGTCCTATCACTGCTGTGTTTATGCCCCTGTACACATGCTTGATTCTCTTTCGGAGACATAGCAATCCATAGGTTTGAAGATACTTACTAGTCAGGTACATTCTTAGGCGTTTAATATGGGGTGTTGAGTCCATTTCGTTGAGCAAGGAGTAGCTCTTGTCGATTCCATATTTGGCAAAGGAACTTTATCTGTGCTCATTTCAATCTCTGGTTTTATGCAGCACCCCAACTCACCTTTCCCCTTAAGCAAACATAAGTTGGTTTTCTAAATTTGAGACCCTGTTCTGTTCTGTAATTCAGTTCCTGTGTAGCCAAGTTTACATTCCGTGTATTACTGATATCTTATGATGTTTCTTTTCTGTGTGACTTACTTCAGTTAGAATCATCATACCTGAATCCACTCATTGTGCTGCTAAGGGCCTGATGACACAGATTTCATTGCTGAGTGATATTGCTTTGTAAGTAAATACCACAACTTCTTTATCCATTTTTCACTTTCTGCGATGTTGAACTTGTACTGTAAACGAGGTTCTTGTAAACAGAGCCGTTCCAAACTTTGGGGTGGCTGTGTCTTTTTGATTTTAATTTCCCTAATCTATAGGAGCATAAGTGGAAGTGCCCTAGGTTCTGTTGCTTTGTTTTTTAGATGTTTCAGGAAACACCATACACTTCTCCCGAGTGGTTGTTGGCAATTTACATCCCGCCCATCAGCATAACAAGGCTCCCAGTTCTCCATGGCCTGTCCTGCCTTTCTGGATTTTACACTTTTTTCAGATGGCCCTTTTGACCGGGGGGAAGTGAGACTTCATTGTAGTGCAGATTTCCTTTGCAAGCTTGCTTGGTTGGCCAAAAAGGGCGTATGCGTTTTTTCCTGAATATATTCAGGAAAAAACGCATACGCCCTTTTTGGCCAAGTGCATCATTGTGGACGTTCTGCCTCTTTTCCTATGCTTTCAATGCAATTCCAGTCTACCTCCTGAAATCGGTTTCCTGCAATTCTGCCCCGCTTTCAAGTCCTCTTGGCAGCCTTACTTCAGTCTATTTTTGGACGATAGCTGTCATTTATAACTCTGCAGGTTTGTGAATTTCAGTGCCCCTGGGCTCCTTTCTTCAACTCGCTTTCTTTTGAGCTGGCCGCAACACCGCAGGATGGCTTCAGGCCCTAATCTGTTTCCGGTATGGCACGCTGAGCCTTTGGTTATTTCCTCTTCCTGGTGGGAAATGAGAGTTAAATTTGCCCGTCCAGACACCTCCAGCTAGCCTCTCATTGGTTCTCGCTATTCCTGTTCATCTTCCGCAGAAATTGCAAACTGGGCCAAACAGGAGGTTAAAGGCGCTGACTCTCCAAGTGGGGAGAGTGTTAGTAAAGCGTCTGGAATGTTGCACCCGAGTACCAGGGGAGGAAAACTGAGACATATTTGAACACGTCTCCCGTTCACATGGTTGATCATACTTGGGATCCACATGCATGTTTTAGCTGAAGGAAGAATACCTTAAACCTGGAGAGTTGAGACCCGTGGAATGGGTACCATGCAATATGACTTCAAAGGGTCTTCATTTGCTCACCGAACCTCTCCAATCCTATCACTGCTGCGTTTATGCCCCTGTACACATGCTTGATTCTCTTTTGGAGACATAGCAATCCATAGGTTTTAAGATACTTACTAGTCAGGTACATTCTTAGGCGTTTAATATGGGGTGTTGAGTCCATTTCGTTGAGCAAGGAGTAGCTCTTGTCGATTCCATATTTGGCAAAGGAACTTTATCTGTGCTCACTTCAATCTCTGGTTTTATGCAGCACCCCAACTCACCTTTCCCCTTAAGCAAACATAAGTTGGTTTTCTAAATTTGAGACCCTGTTCTGTTCTGTAATTCAGTTCCTGTCTAGCCAAGTTTACATTCCGTGTATTACTGATATCTTATGATGTTTCTTTTCTGTGTGACTTACTTCAGTTAGAATCATCATACCTGAATCCACTCATTGTGCTGCTAAGGGCCTGATGACACAGATTTCATTGCTGAGTGATATTGCTTTGTAAGTAAATACCACAACTTCTTTATCCATTTTTCACTTTCTGCGATGTTGAACTTGTACTGTAAACGAGGTTCTTGTAAACAGAGCCGTTCCAAACTTTGGGGTGGCTGTGTCTTTTTGATTTTAATTTCCCTAATCTATAGGAGCATAAGTGGAAGTGCCCTAGGTTCTGTTGCTTTGTTTTTTAGATGTTTCAGGAAACACCATACACTTCTCCCGAGTGGTTGTTGGCAATTTACATCCCGCCCATCAGCATAACAAGGCTCCCAGTTCTCCATGGCCTGTCCTGCCTTTCTGGATTTTACACTTTTTTCAGATGGCCCTTTTGACCGGGGGGAAGTGAGACTTCATTGTAGTGCAGATTTCCTTTGCAAGCTTGCTTGGTTGGCCAAAAAGGGCGTATGCGATTTTTCCTGAATATATTCAGGAAAAAACGCATACGCCCTTTTTGGCCAAGTGCATCATTGTGGACGTTCTGCCTCTTTTCCTATGCTTTCAATGCAATTCCAGTCTACCTCCTGAAATCGGTTTCCTGCAATTCTGCCCCGCTTTCAAGTCCTCTTGGCAGCCTTACTTCAGTCTATTTTTGGACGATAGCTGTCATTTATAACTCTGCAGGTTTGTGAATTACAGTGCCCCTGAGCTCCTTTCTTCAACTCGTTTTCTTGTGACCTGGCCGCAACACCGCAGGATGGCTTCAGGCCCTAATCTGGTTCCGGCACGGCACGCTGAGCCTTTGGTTATTTCCTCTTCCTGGTGGGAAATGAGAGTTAAATTTGCCCGTCCAGACACCTCCAGCTAGTCTCTCATTGGTTCTCGCTATTCCTGTTCATCTTCCGCAGAAATTGCAAACTGGGCCAAACAGGAGGTTAAAGGGACTGACTCTCCAAGTGGGGAGAGTGTTAGTAAAGCGTCTGGAATGTTGCACCCGAGTACCAGGGGAGGAAAACTGAGACATATTTGAACACGTCTCCCGTTCACATGGTTGATCATACTCTGGGTTCCACATGTATGTTTTAGTTGAAGGAAGAATACCTTAAACCTGGAGAGTTGAGACCCGTGGAATGGGTACCATGCAATATGACTTCAAAGGGTCTTCATTTGCTCACCGAACCTCTCCAATCCTATCACTGCTGCGTTTATTCCCCTGTACACACGCTTGATTCTCTTTTGGAGACATAGCAATCCATAGGTTTTAAGATACTTACTAGTCAGGTACATTCTTAGGCGTTTAATATGGGGTGTTGAGTCCATTTCGTTGAGCAAGGAGTAGCTCTTGTCTATTCCATATTTGGCTTAAGGAACTTTATCTGTGCTCATTTCAATCCCTGGTTTTATGCAGCACCCCAACTCACCTTTCCCCTTAAGCAAGCATAAGTTGGTTTTCTAAATTTGAGACCCTGTTCTGTTCTGGAATGCAGTTCCTGTGTAGCCAAGTTTACATTCCGTGTATTAGTGATATCTTATGATGTTTCTTTTTCTGTGTGACTTATTTCAGTTAGAATCATCGTACCTGAATCCACTCATTATGCTGCTACGGGCCTGATGACATAGATTTCATTGCTGAGTGATACTGCATTGTACGTAAGTACCACAACTTCTTTATCCATTTTTCACTTTCTGCGATGTTGAACTTGTACTGTAAACGAGGTTCTTGTAAACAGAGGTGTCCCAAACTTTGGGGTGGCTGTGTCTTTTTGATTTTAATTTCCCTAAGCTATAGGACCATAAGTGGCAGTGCCCTAGGCTCTGTTGCTTTGTTTTTTAGATGTTTCAGGAAACACCATACACTTCTCCCGAGTGTCTGTTGCCAATTTACATCCCGCCCATCAGCATAACAAGGCTCCCAGTTCTCCATGGCCTGTCCTGCCTTTCTGGATTTTACACTTTTTTCAGATGGCCCTTTTGACCGGGGGGAAGTGAGACTTCATTGTAGTGCAGATTTCCTTTGCAAGCTTGCTTGGTTGGCCAAAAAGGGCGTATGCGTTTTTTCCTGAATATATTCAGGAAAAAACGCATACGCCCTTTTTGGCCAAGTGCATCATTGTGGACGTTCTGCCTCTTTTCCTATGCTTTCAATGCAATTCCAGTCTACCTCCTGAAATCGGTTTCCTGCAATTCTGCCCCGCTTTCAAGTCCTCTTGGCAGCCTTACTTCAGTCTATTTTTGGACGATAGCTGTCATTTATAACTCTGCAGGTTTGTGAATTACAGTGCCCCTGAGCTCCTTTCTTCAACTCGCTTTCTTTTGAGCTGGCCGCAACACCGCAGGATGGCTTCAGGCCCTAATCTGGTTCCGGTACGGCACGCTGAGCCTTTGGTTATTTCCTCTTCCTGGTGGGAAATGAGAGTTAAATTTGCCCGTCCAGACACCTCCAGCTAGCCTCTCATTGGTTCTCGCTATTCCTGTTCATCTTCCGCTGAAATTGCAAACTGGGCCAAACACGAGGTTAAAGGGACTGACTCTCCAAGTCGGGAGAGTGTTAGTAAAGCGTCTGGAATGTTGCACCCGAGTACCAGGGTACGAAAACTGACATATTTGAACACGTCTCCCGATCACATGGTTGATCATACTCTAGGTTCCACATGCATGTTTTAGCTGAAGGAAGAATACCTTAAACCTGGGTAGTTGAAACCCGTGGAATGGGTATCATGCAATATGACTTCAAAGGGTCTTCATTTGCTCACCGAACCTCTCCAGTCCTATCACTGCTGTGTTTATGCCCCTGTACACATGCTTGATTCTCTTTCGGAGACATAGCAATCCATAGGTTTGAAGATACTTACTAGTCAGGTACATTCTTAGGCGTTTAATATGCGGTGTTGAGTCCATTTCGTTGAGCAAGGAGTAGCTCTTGTCTATTCCATATTTGACTTAAGGAACTTTATCTGTGCTCATTTCAATCTCTGGTTTTATGCAGCACCCCAACTCACCTTTACCCATAAGCAAGCAGAAGTTGGTTTTCTAAATTTGAGTCCCTGTTCTGTTCTGTAATTCAGTTCCTGTGTAGCCAAGTTTACATTCCATGTATTACTGATATCTTATGATGTTTCTTTTTCTGTGTGACTTACTTCAGTTAGAATCATCATACCTGAATCCACTCATTGTGCTGCTAAGGGCCTGATGACACAGATTTCATTGCTGAGTGATATTGCTTTGTAAGTAAATACGACAACTTCTTTATCCATTTTTCACTTTCTGCGATGTTGAACTTGTACTGTAAACGAGGTTCTTGTAAACAGAGCCATTCCAAACTTTGGGGTGGCTGTGTCTTTTTGATTTTAATTTCCCTAAGCTATAGGACCATAAGTGGAAGTGCCCTAGGTTCTGTTGCTTTGTTTTTTAGATGTTTCAGGAAACACCATACACTTCTCCCGAGTGGTTGTTGGCAATTTACATCCCGCCCATCAGCATAACAAGGCTCCCAGTTCTCCATGGCCTGTCCTGCCTTTCTGGATTTTACACTTTTTTCAGATGGCCCTTTTGACCGGGGGGAAGTGAGACTTCATTGTAGTGCAGATTTCCTTTGCAATCTTGCTTGGTTGACCAAAAAGGGCGTATGCGTTTTTTCCTGAATATATTCAGGAAAAAACGCATACGCCCTTTTTGGCCAAGTGCATCATTGTGGACGTTCTGCCTCTTTTCCTATGCTTTCAATGCAATTCCAGTCTACCTCCTGAAATCGGTTTCCTGCAATTCTGCCCCGCTTTCAAGTCCTCTTGGCAGCCTTACTTCAGTCTATTTTTGGACGATAGCTGTCATTTATAACTCTGCAGGTTTGTGAATTACAGTGCCCCTGAGCTCCTTTCTTCAACTCGCTTTCTTGTGACCTGGCCGCAACACCGCAGGATGGCTTCAGGCCCTAATCTGGTTCCGGCACGGCACGCTGAGCCTTTGGTTATTTCCTCTTCCTGGTGGGAAATGAGAGTTAAATTTGCCCGTCCAGACACCTCCAGCTAGTCTCTCATTGGTTCTCGCTATTCCTGTTCATCTTCCGCAGAAATTGCAAACTGGGCCAAACAGGAGGTTAAAGGGACTGACTCTCCAAGTGGGGAGAGTGTTAGTAAAGCGTCTGGAATGTTGCACCCGAGTACCAGGGGAGGAAAACTGAGACATATTTGAACACGTCTCCCGTTCACATGGTTGATCATACTCTGGGTTCCACATGCATGTTTTAGCTGAAGGAAGAATACCTTAAACCTGGAGAGTTGAGACCCGTGGAATGGGTACCATGCAATATGACTTCAAAGGGTCTTCATTTGCTCACCGAACCTCTCCAATCCTATCACTGCTGCGTTTATTCCCCTGTACACACGCTTGATTCTCTTTTGGAGAGATAGCAATCCATAGGTTTTAAGATACTTACTAGTCAGGTACATTCTTAGGCTTTTAATATGGGGTGTTGAGTCCATTTCGTTGAGCAAGGAGTAGCTCTTGTCTATTCCATATTTGGCTTAAGGAACTTTATCTGTGCTCATTTCAATCCCTGGTTTTATGCAGCACCCCAACTCACCTTTCCCCTTAAGCAAGCATAAGTTGGTTTTCTAAATTTGAGTCCCTGTTCTGTTCTGTAATTCAGTTCCTGTGTAGCCAAGTTTACATTCCGTGTATTACTGATATCTTATGATGTTTCTTTTTCTGTGTGACTTACTTCAGTTAGAATCATCATACCTGAATCCACTCATTGTGCTGCTAAGGGCCTGATGACACAGATTTCATTGCTGAGTGGTATTGCTTTGTAAGTAAATACAACTTCTTTATCCATTTTTCACTTTCTGCGATGTTGAACTTGTACTGTAAACGAGGTTCTTGTAAACAGAGCCGTTCCAAACTTTGGGGTGGCTGTGTCTTTTTGATTTTAATTTCCCTAAGCTATAGGACCATAAGTGGAAGTGCCCTAGGTTCTGTTGCTTTGTTTTTTAGATGTTTCAGGAAACACCATACACTTCTCCCGAGTGGTTGTTGGCAATTTACATCCCGCCCATCAGCATAACAAGGCTCCCAGTTCTCCATGGCCTGTCCTGCCTTTCTGGATTTTACACTTTTTTCAGATGGCCCTTTTGACCGGGGGGAAGTGAGACTTCATTGTAGTGCAGATTTCCTTTGCAAGCTTGCTTGGTTGGCCAAAAAGGGCGTATGCGTTTTTTCCTGAATATATTCAGGAAAAAACGCATACGCCCTTTTTGGCCAAGTGCATCATTGTGGACGTTCTGCCTCTTTTCCTATGCTTTCAATGCAATTCCAGTCTACCTCCTGAAATCGGTTTCCTGCAATTCTGCCCCGCTTTCAAGTCCTCTTGGCAGCCTTACTTCAGTCTATTTTTGGATGATAGCTCTCATTTATAACTCTGCAGGTTTGTGAATTACAGTGCCCCTGAGCTCCTTTCTTCAACTCGCTTTCTTGTGACCTGGCCGCAACACCGCAGGATGGCTTCAGGCCCTAATCTGGTTCCGGCACGGCACGCTGAGCCTTTGGTTATTTCCTCTTCCTGGTGGGAAATGAGAGTTAAATTTGCCCGTCCAGACACCTCCAGCTAGTCTCTCATTGGTTCTCGCTATTCCTGTTCATCTTCCGCAGAAATTGCAAACTGGGCCAAACAGGAGGTTAAAGGGACTGACTCTCCAAGTGGGGAGAGTGTTAGTAAAGCGTCTGGAATGTTGCACCCGAGTACCAGGGGAGGAAAACTGAGACATATTTGAACACGTCTCCCGTTCACATGGTTGATCATACTCTGGGTTCCACATGCATGTTTTAGCTGAAGGAAGAATACCTTAAACCTGGAGAGTTGAGACCCGTGGAATGGGTACCATGCAATATGACTTCAAAGGGTCTTCATTTGCTCACCGAACCTCTCCAATCCTATCACTGCTGCGTTTATTCCCCTGTACACACGCTTGATTCTCTTTTGGAGAGATAGCAATCCATAGGTTTTAAGATACTTACTAGTCAGGTACATTCTTAGGCGTTTAATATGGGGTGTTGAGTCCATTTCGTTGAGCAAGGAGTAGCTCTTGTCTATTCCATATTTGGCTTAAGGAACTTTATCTGTGCTCATTTCAATCCCTGGTTTTATGCAGCACCCCAACTCACCTTTCCCCTTAAGCAAGCATAAGTTGGTTTTCTAAATTTGAGTCCCTGTTCTGTTCTGTAATTCAGTTCCTGTGTAGCCAAGTTTACATTCCGTGTATTACTGATATCTTATGATGTTTCATTTTCTGTGTGACTTACTTCAGTTAGAATCATCATACCTGAATCCACTCATTGTGCTGCTAAGGGCCTGATGACACAGATTTCATTGCTGAGTGATATTGCTTTGTAAGTAAATACCACAACTTCTTTATCCATTTTTCACTTTCTGCGCTGTTGAACTTGTACTGTAAACGAGGTTCTTGTAAACAGAGGCGTCCCAAACTTTGGGGTGGCTGTGTCTTTTTGATTTTAATTTCCCTAAGCTATAGGACCATAAGTGGCAGTGCCCTAGGCTCTGTTGCTTTGTTTTTTAGATGTTTCAGGAAACACCATACACTTCTCCCGAGTGGTTGTTGGCAATTTACATCCCGCCCATCAGCATAACAAGGCTCCCAGTTCTCCATGGCCTGTCCTGCCTTTCTGGATTTTACACTTTTTTCAGATGGCCCTTTTGACCGGGGGGAAGTGAGACTTCATTGTAGTGCAGATTTCCTTTGCAAGCTTGCTTGGTTGGCCAAAAAGGGCGTATGCGTTTTTTCCTGAATATATTCAGGAAAAAACGCATACGCCCTTTTTGGCCAAGTGCATCATTGTGGACGTTCTGCCTCTTTTCCTATGCTTTCAATGTAATTCCAGTCTACCTCCTGAAATCGGTTTCCTGCAATTCTGCCCCTCTTTCAAGTCCTCTTGGCAGCCTTACTTCAGTCTATTTTTGGACGATAGCTGTCATTTATAACTCTGCAGGTTTGTGAATTACAGTGCCCCTGAGCTCCTTTCTTCAACTCGCTTTCTTTTGAGCTGGCCGCAACACCGCAGGATGGCTTCAGGCCCTAATCTGTTTCCGGTATGGCACGCTGAGCCTTTGGTTATTTCCTCTTCGTGGTGGGAAATGAGAGTTAAATTTGCCCGTCCAGACACCTCCAGCTAGCCTCTCATTGGTTCTCGCTATTCCTGTTCATCTTCCGCAGAAATTGCAAACTGGGCCAAACAGGAGGTTAAAGGTGCTGACTCTCCAAGTGGGGAGAGTGTTAGTAAAGCGTCTGGAATGTTGCACCCGAGTACCAGGGGAGGAAAACTGAGACATATTTGAACACGTCTCCTGTTCGCATGGTTGATCATACTTGGGATCCACATGCATGTTTTAGCTGAAGGAAGAATACCTTAAACCTGGAGATTTGAGACCCGTGGAATGGGTACCATGCAATATGACTTCAAAGGGTCTTCATTTGCTCACCGAACCTCTCCAATCCTATCACTGCTGCGTTTATGCCCCTGTACACATGCTTGATTCTCTTTTGGAGACATAGCAATCCATAGGTTTTAAGATACTTACTAGTCAGGTACATTCTTAGGCGTTTAATATGGGGTGTTGAGTCCATTTCGTTGAGCAAGGAGTAGCTCTTGTCGATTCCATATTTGGCTTAAGGAACTTTATCTGTGCTCATTTCAATCTCTGGTTTTATGCAGCACCCCAACTCACCTTTCCCCTTAAGCAAACATAAGTTGGTTTTCTAAATTTGAGACCCTGTTCTGTTCTGTAATTCAGTTCCTGTGTAGCCAAGTTTACATTCCGTGTATTACTGATATCTTATGATGTTTCTTTTCTGTGTGACTTACTTCAGTTAGAATCATCATACCTGAATCCACTCATTGTGCTGCTAAGGGCCTGATGACACAGATTTCATTGCTGAGTGATATTGCTTTGTAAGTAAATACCACAACTTCTTTATCCATTTTTCACTTTCTGCGATGTTGAACTTGTACTGTTAACGAGGTTCTTGTAAACAGAGCCGTTCCAAACTTTGGGGTGGCTGTGTCTTTTTGATTTTAATTTCCCTAATCTATAGGACCATAAGTGGAAGTGCCCTAGGTTCTGTTGCTTTGTTTTTTAGATGTTTCAGGAAACACCATACACTTCTCCCGAGTGGTTGTTGGCAATTTACATCCCGCCCATCAGCATAACAAGGCTCCCAGTTCTCCATGGCCTGTCCTGCCTTTCTGGATTTTACACTTTTTTCAGATGGCCCTTTTGACCGGGGGGAAGTGAGACTTCATTGTAGTGCAGATTTCCTTTGCAAGCTTGCTTGGTTGGCCAAAAAGGGCGTATGCGTTTTTTCCTGAATATATTCAGGAAAAAACGCATACGCCCTTTTTGGCCAAGTGCATCATTGTGGACGTTCTGCCTCTTTTCCTATGCTTTCAATGCAATTCCAGTCTACCTCCTGAAATCGGTTTCCTGCAATTCTGCCCCGCTTTCAAGTCCTCTTGGCAGCCTTACTTCAGTCTATTTTTGGACGATAGCTCTCATTTATAACTCTGCAGGTTTGTGAATTACAGTGCCCCTGAGCTCCTTTCTTCAACTCGCTTTCTTTTGAGCTGGCCGCAACACCGCAGGGTGGCTTCAGGCCCTAATCTGGTTCCGGTATGGCACGCTGAGCCTTTGGTTATTTCCTCTTCCTGGTGGGAAATGAGAGTTAAATTTGCCCGTCCAGACACCTCCAGCTAGCCTCTCATTGGTTCTCGCTATTCCTGTTCATCTTCCGCAGAAATTGCAAACTGGGCCAAACAGGAGGTTAAAGACGCTGACTCTCCAAGTGGGGAGAGTGTTAGTAAAGCGTCTGGAATGTTGCACCCGAGTACCAGGGGAGGAAAACTGAGACATATTTGAACACGTCTCCCGTTCACATGGTTGATCATACTCTGGGTTCCACATGCATGTTTTAGCTGAAGGAAGAATACCTTAAACCTGGAGAGTTGAGACCCGTGTAATGGGTACCATGCAATATGACTTCAAAGGGTCTTCATTTGCTCACCGAACCTCTCCAATCCTATCACTGCTGCGTTTATTCCCCTGTACACACGCTTGATTCTCTTTTGGAGACATAGCAATCCATAGGTTTTAAGATACTTACTAGTCAGGTACATTCTTAGGGGTTTAATATGGGGTGTTGAGTCCATTTCGTTGAGCAAGGAGTAGCTCTTGTCTATTCCATATTTGGCTTAAGGAACTTTATCTGTGCTCATTTCAATCTCTGGTTTTATGCAGCACCCCAACTCACCTTTCCCCTTAAGCAAGCATAAGTTGGTTTTCTAAATTTGAGACCCTGTTCTGTTCTGTAATTCAGTTCCTGTGTAGCCAAGTTTACATTCCGTGTATTACTGATATCTTATGATGTTTCTTTTTCTGTGTGACTTACTTCAGTTAGAATCATCATACCTGAATCCACTCATTGTGCTGCTAAGGGCCTGATGACACAGATTTCATTGCTGAGTGATATTGCTTTGTAAGTAAATACCACAACTTCTTTATCCATTTTTCACTTTCTGCGATGTTGAACTTGTACTGTAAATGAGGTTCTTGTAAACAGAGCCGTTCCAAACTTTGGGGTGGCTGTGTCTTTTTGATTTTAATTTCCCTAAGCTATAGGACCATAAGTGGAAGTGCCCTAGGTTCTGTTGCTTTGTTTTTTAGATGTTTCAGGAAACACCATACACTTCTCCCGAGTGGTTGTTGGCAATTTACATCCCGCCCATCAGCATAACAAGGCTCCCAGTTCTCCATGGCCTGTCCTGCCTTTCTGGATTTTACACTTTTTTCAGATGGCCCTTTTGACCGGGGGGAAGTGAGACTTCATTGTAGTGCAGATTTCCTTTGCAAGCTTGCTTGGTTGGCCAAAAAGGGCGTATGCGTTTTTTCCTGAATATATTCAGGAAAAAACGCATACGCCCTTTTTGGCCAAGTGCATCATTGTGGACGTTCTGCCTCTTTTCCTATGCTCTCAATGCAATTCCAGTCTACCTCCTGAAATCGTTTTCCTGCAATTCTGCCCCGCTTTCAAGTCCTCTTGGCAGCCTTACTTCAGTCTATTTTTGGACGATAGCTGTCATTTATAACTCTGCAGGTTTGTGAATTACAGTGCCCCTGAGCTCCTTTCTTCAACTCGCTTTCTTGTGACCTGGCCGCAACACCGCAGGATGTCTTCAGGCCCTAATCTGGTTCCGGTACGGCACGCTGAGCCTTTGGTTATTTCCTCTTCCTGGTGGGAAATGAGAGTTAAATTTGCCCGTCCAGACACCTCCAGCTAGCCTCTCATTGGTTCTCGCTATTCCTGTTCATCTTCCGCAGAAATTGCAAACTGGGCCAAACAGGAGGTTAAAGGCGCTGACTCTCCAAGTCGGGAGAGTGTTAGTAAAGCGTCTGGAATGTTGCACCCGAGTACCAGGGTACGAAAACTGACCTATTTGAACACGTCTCCCGATCACATGGTTGATCATACTCTAGGTTCCACATGCATGTTTTAGCTGAAGGAAGAATACCTTAAACCTGGGTAGTTGAAACCCGTGGAATGGGTACCATGCAATATGACTTCAAAGGGTCTTCATTTGCTCACCGAACCTCTCCAATCCTATCACTGCTGCGTTTATGCCCCTGTACACATGCTTGATTCTCTTTCGGAGACATAGCAATCCATAGGTTTTAAGATACTTACTAGTCAGGTACATTCTTAGGCGTTTAATATGCGGTGTTGAGTCCATTTCGTTGAGCAAGGAGTAGCTCTTGTCTATTCCATATTTGACTTAAGGAACTTTATCTGTGCTCATTTCAATCTCTGGTTTTATGCAGCACCCCAACTCACCTTTACCCTTAAGCAAGCATAAGTTGGTTTTCTAAATTTGAGTCCCTGTTCTGTTCTGTAATTCAGTTCCTGTGTAGCCAAGTTTACATTCCGTGTATTACTGATATCTTATGATGTTTCTTTTTCTGTGTGACTTACTTCAGTTAGAATCATCATACCTGAATCCACTCATTGTGCTGCTAAGGGCCTGATGACACAGATTTCATTGCTGAGTGATATTGCTTTGTAAGTAAATACCACAACTTCTTTATCCATTTTTCACTTTCTGCGATGTTGAACTTGTACTGTAAACGAGGTTCTTGTAAACAGAGCCGTTCCAAACTTTGGGGTGGCTGTGTCTTTTAGATTTTAATTTCCCTAAGCTATAGGACCATAAGTGGAAGTGCCCTAGGTTCTGTTGCTTTGTTTTTTAGATGTTTCAGGAAACACCATACACTTCTCCCGAGTGGTTGTTGGCAATTTACATCCCGCCCATCAGCATAACAAGGCTTCCAGTTCTCCATGGCCTGTCCTGCCTTTCTGGATTTTACACTTTTTTCAGATGGCCCTTTTGACCGGGGGGAAGTGAGACTTCATTGTAGTGCAGATTTCCTTTGCAAGCTTGCTTGGTTGGCCAAAAAGGGCGTATGCGTTTTTTCCTGAATATATTCAGGAAAAAACGCATACGCCCTTTTTGGCCAAGTGCATCATTGTGGACGTTCTGCCTCTTTTCCTATGCTTGCAATGCAATTCCAGTCTACCTCCTGAAATCGGTTTCCTGCAATTCTGCCCCGCTTTCAAGTCCTCTTGGCAGCCTTACTTCAGTATATTTTTGGACGATAGCTGTCATTTATAACTCTGCAGGTTTGTGAAGTACAGTGCCGCTGAGCTCCTTTCTTCAACTCGCTTTCTTGTGACCTGGCCGCAACACCGCAGGATGGCTTCAGGCCCTAATCTGGTTCCGGTACGGCACGCTCAGCCTTTGGTTAATTCCTCTTCCTGGTGGGAAATGAGAGTTAAATTTGCCCGTCCAGACACCTCCAGCTAGCCTCTCATTGGTTCTCGCTATTCCTGTTCATCTTCCGCAGAAATTGCAAACTGGGCCAAACAGGAAGTTAAAGGCGCTGACTCTCCAAGTGGGGAGAGTGTTAGTAAAGCGTCTGGAATGTTGCACCCGAGTACCAGGGGAGGAAAACTGAGACATATTTGAACACGTCTCCCGATCACATGGTTGATCATACTCTAGGTTCCACATGCATGTTTTAGCTGAAGGAAGAATACCTTAAACCTGGAGAGTTGAGACCCGTGGAATGGGTACCATGCAATATGACTTCAAAGGGTCTTCATTTGCTCACCGAACCTCTCCAATCCTATCACTGCTGCGTTTATGCCCCTGTACACATGCTTGATTCTCTTTTGGAGACATAGCAATCCATAGGTTTTACGATACTTACTAGTCAGGTACATTCTTAGGCGTTTAATATGCGGTGTTGAGTCCATTTCGTTGAGCAAGGAGTAGCTCTTGTCTATTCCATATTTGACTTAAGGAACTTTATCTGTGCTCATTTCAATCTCTGGTTTTATGCAGCACCCCAACTCACCTTTCCCCTTAAGCAAGCAGAAGTTGGTTTTCTAAATTTGAGACCCTGTTCTGTTCTGTAATTCAGTTCCTGTGTAGCCAAGTTTACATTCCGTGTATTACTGATATCTTATGATGTTTCTTTTTCTGTGTGACTTACTTCAGTTAGAATCATCATACCTGAATCCACTCATTGTGCTGCTAAGGGCCTGATGACACAGATTTCATTGCTGAGTGATATTGCTTTGTAAGTAAATACCACAACTTCTTTATCCATTTTTCACTTTCTGCGATGTTGAACTTGTACTGTAAACGAGGTTCTTGTAAACAGAGCCGTTCCAAACTTTGGGGTGGCTGTGTCTTTTTGATTTTAATTTCCCTAAGCTATAGGACCATAAGTGGCAGTGCCCTAGGCTCTGTTGCTTTGTTTTTTCGATGTTTCAGGAAACACCATACACTTCTCCCGAGTGGTTGTTGGCAATTTACATCCCGCCCATCAGCATAACAAGGCTCCCAGTTCTCCATGGCCTGTCCTGCCTTTCTGGATTTTACACTTTTTTCAGATGGCCCTTTTGACCGGGGGGAAGTGAGACTTCATTGTAGTGCAGATTTCCTTTGCAAGCTTGCTTGGTTGGCCAAAAAGGGCGTATGCGTTTTTTCCTGAATATATTCAGGAAAAAACGCATACGCCCTTTTTGGCCAAGTGCATCATTGTGGACGTTCTGCCTCTTTTCCTATGCTTGCAATGCAATTCCAGTCTACCTCCTGAAATCGGTTTCCTGCAATTCTGCCCCGCTTTCAAGTCCTCTTGGCAGCCTTACTTCAGTCTATTTTTGGACGATAGCTGTCATTTATAACTCTGCAGGTTTGTGAATTACAGTGCCCCTGAGCTCCTTTCTTCAACTCGCTTTCTTGTGACCTGGCCGCAACACCGCAGGATGACTTCAGGCCCTAATCTGGTTTCGGCCCGGCACACTGAGCCTTTGGTTAATTCCTCTTCCTGGTGGGAAATGAGAGTTAAATTTGCCCGTCCAGACACCTCCAGCTAGCCTCTCATTGGTTCTCGCTATTCCTGTTCATCTTCCGCAGAAATTGCAAACTGGGCCAAACAGGAGGTTAAAGGGACTGAATCTCCAAGTGGGGAGAGTGTTAGTAAAGCGTCTGGAATGTTGCACCCGAGTACCAGGGGATGAAAACTGAGACATATTTGAACACGTCTCCCGATCACATGGTTGATCATACTCTAGGTTCCATATGCATGTTTTAGCTGAAGGAAGAATACCTTAAACCGGGGTAGTTGAAACCCGTGGAATGGGTACCATGCAATATGACTTCAAAGGGTCTTCATTTGCTCACCAAACCTCTCCAATCCTATCACTGCTGCGTTTATGCCCCTGTACACATGCTTGATTCTCTTTCGGAGACATAGCAATCCATAGGTTTTAAGATACTTACTAGTCAGGTACATTCTTAGGCGTTTAATATGCGGTGTTGAGTCCATTTCGTTGAGCAAGGAGTAGCTCTTGTCTATTCCATATTTGGCTTAAGGAAATTTATCTGTGCTCATTTCAATCTCTGGTTTTATGCAGCACCCCAACTCACCTTTCCCTTTAAGCAAGCATAAGTTGGTTTTCTAAATTTGAGACCCTGTTCTGTTCTGTAATTCAGTTCCTGTGTAGCCAAGTTTCCATTCCGTGTATTACTGATATCTTATGATGTTTCTTTTTCTGTGTGACTTACTTCAGTTAGAATCATCATACCTGAATCCACTCATTGTGCTGCTAAGGGCCTGATGACATAGATTTCATTGCTGAGTGATATTGCTTTGTAAGTGAATACCACAACTTCTTTATCCATTTTTCACTTTCTGCGATGTTGAACTTGTACTGTAAACGAGGTTCTTGTAAACAGAGCCGTTCCAAACTTTGGGGTGGCTGTGTCTTTTTGATTTTAATTTCCCTAATCTATAGGACCATAAGTGGAAGTGCCCTAGGCTCTGTTGCTTTGTTTTTTAGATGTTTCAGGAAACACCATAAACTTCTCCCAAGTGTCTGTTGGCAATTTACATCCCGCCCATCAGCATAACAAGGCTCCCAGTTCTCAATGGCCTGTTGCCTTTCTGGATTTTACACTTTTTTCAGATGGCCCTTTTGACCGGGGGAAAGTGAGACTTCATTGTAGTGCAGATTTCCTTTGCAAGCTTGCTTGGTTGGCCAAAAAGGGCGTATGCGTTTTTTCCTGAATATATTCAGGAAAAAACGCATACGCCCTTTTTGGCCAAGTGCATCATTGTGGACGTTCTGCCTCTTTTCCTATGCTTTCAATGCAATTCCAGTCTACCTCCTGAAATCGGTTTCCTGCAATTCTGCCCCGCTTTCAAGTCCTCTTGGCAGCCTTACTTCAGTCTGTTTTTGGACGATAGCTGTCATTTATAACTCTGCAGGTTTGTGAATTACAGTGCTCCTGAGCTCCTTTCTTCAACTCGCTTTCTTGTGACCTGGCCGCAACACCGCAGGATGGCTTCAGGCCCTAATCTGGTTCCGGCCCGGCATGCTGAGCCTTTGGTTAATTCCTCTTCCTGGTGGGAAATGAGAGTTAAATTTGCCCGTCCAGACACCTCCAGCTAGCCTCTCATTGGTTCTCGCTATTCCTGTTCATCTTCCGCAGAAATTGCAAACTGGGCCAAACAGGAGTTTAAAGGGACTGACTCTCCAAGTGGGGAGAGTGTTAGTAAAGCGTCTGGAATGTTGCACCCGAGTACCAGGGGAGGAAAACTGAGACATATTTGAACACGTCTCCCGATCACATGGTTGATCATACTCTAGGTTCCACATGCATGTTTTAGCTGAAGGAAGAATACCTTAAACCTGGGTAGTTGAAACCCGTGGAATGGGTACCATGCAATATGACTTCAAAGGGTCTTCATTTGCTCACCGAACCTCTCCAATCCTATCACTGCTGAGTTTATGCCCCTGTACACATGCTTGATTCTCTTTTGGAGACATAGCAATCCATAGGTTTTAAGATACTTACTAGTCAGGTACATTCTTAGGCGTTTAATATGCGGTGTTGAGTCCATTTCGTTGAGCAAGGAGTAGCTCTTGTCTATTCCATATTTGGCTTAAGGAACTTTATCTGTGCTCATTTCAATCTCTGGTTTTATGCAGCACCCCAACTCACCTTTACCCTTAAGCAAGCATAAGTTGGTTTTCTAAATTTGAGACCCTGTTCTGTTCTGTAATTCAGTTCCTGTGTAGCCAAGTTTACATTCCGTGTATTAGTGATATCTTATGATGTTTCTTTTTCTGTGTGACTTATTTCAGTTAGAATCATCATACCTGAATCCACTCATTGTGATGCTAAGGGCCTGATGACATAGATTTCATTGCTGAGTGATATTGCTTTGTAAGTAAATACCACAACTTCTTTATCCATTTTTCACTTTCTGCGATGTTGAACTTGTACTATAAACGAGGTTCTTGTAAACAGAGGCATCCGAAACTTTGGGGTGGCTGTGTCTTTTTGATTTTAATTTCCCTAAGCTATAGGACCATAAGTGGCAGTGCCCTAGGCTCTGTTGCTTTGTTTTTTAGATGTTTCAGGAAACACCATACACTTCTCCCGAGTGTCTGTTGGCAATTTACATCCCGCCCATCAGCATAACAAGGCTCCCAGTTCTCCATGGCCTGTCCTGCCTTTCTGGATTTTACACTTTTTTGATATGGCCCTTTTGACCGGGGGGAAGTGAGACTTCATTGTAGTGCAGATTTCCTTTGCAAGCTTGCTTGGTTGGCCAAAAAGGGCGTATGCGTTTTTTCCTTAATATATTCAGGAAAAAACGCATACGCCCTTTTTGACCAAGTGCATCATTGTGGACGTTCTGCCTCTTTTCCTATGCTTTCAATGCAATTCCAGTCTACTTCCTGAAATCGGTTTCCTGCAATTCTGCCCCGCTTTCAAGTCCTCTTGGCAGCCTTACTTCAGTCTATTTTTGGACGATAGCTGTCATTTATAACTCTGCAGGTTTCTGAATTACAGTGCCCCTGAGCTCCTTTCTTCAACTCGCTTTCTTGTGACCTGGCCGCAACACCGCAGGATGGCTTCAGGCCCTAATCTGGTTCCGGTACGGCACGCTGAGCCTTTGGTTATTTCCTCTTCCTGGTGGGAAATGAGAGTTAAATTTGACCGTCCAGACACCTCCAGCTAGCCTCTCATTGGTTCTCGCTATTCCTGTTCATCTTCCGCAGAAATTGCAAACTGGGACAAACAGGAGGTTAAAGGCGCTGACTCTCCAAGTGGGGAGAGTGTTAGTAAAGCGTCTGGAATGTTGCACCCGAGTACCAGGGGAGGAAAACTGAGACATATTTGAACACGTCTCCCGTTCACATGGTTGATCATACTTGGGTTCCACATGCATGTTTTAGCTGAAGGAAGAATACCTTAAACCTGGAGAGTTGAGACCCGTGTAATGGGTACCATGCAATATGACTTCAAAGGGTCTTCATTTGCTCACCGAACCTCTCCAATCCTATCACTGCTGCGTTTATGCCCCTGTACACATGCTTGATTCTCTTTCGGAGACATAGCAATCCATAGGTTTTACGATACTTACTAGTCAGGTACATTCTTAGGCGTTTAATATGCGGTGTTGAGTCCATTTCGTTGAGCAAGGAGTAGCTCTTGTCTATTCCATATTTGACTTAAGGAACTTTATCTGTGCTCATTTCAATCTCTGGTTTTATGCAGCACCCCAACTCACCTTTACCCTTAAGCAAGCATAAGTTGGTTTTCTAAATTTGAGACCCTGTTCTGTTCTGTAATTCAGTTCCTGTGTAGCCAAGTTTCCATTCCGTGTATTACTGATATCTTATGATGTTTCTTTTTCTGTGTGACTTATTTCAGTTAGAATCATCATACCTGAATCCACTCATTGTGCTGCTAAGGGCCTGATGACACAGATTTCATTGCTGAGTGATATTGCTTTGTAAGTAAATACCACAACTTCTTTATCCATTTTTCACTTTCTGCGATGTTGAACTTGTACTGTAAACGAGGTTCTTGTAAACAGAGGCGTCCCAAACTTTGGGGTGGCTGTGTCTTTTTGATTTTAATTTCCCTAAGCTATAGGACCATAAGTGGAAGTGCCCTAGGCTCTGTTGCTTTGTTTTTTAGATGTTTCAGGAAACACCATACACTTCTCCCGAGTGTCTGTTGGCAATTTACATCCCGCCCATCAGCATAACAAGGCTCCCAGTTCTCCATGGCCTGTCCTGCCTTTCTGGATTTTACACTTTTTTCAGATGGCCCTTTTGACCGGGGGGAAGTGAGACTTCATTGTAGTGCAGATTTCCTTTGCAAGCTTGCTTGGTTGGCCAAAAAGGGCGTATGCGTTTTTTCCTGAATATATTCAGGAAAAAACGCATACGCCCTTTTTGGCCAAGTGCATCATTGTGGACGTTCTGCCTCTTTTCCTATGCTTTCAATGCAATTCCAGTCTACCTCCTGAAATCGGTTTCCTGCAATTCTGCCCCGCTTTCAAGTCCTCTTGGCAGCCTTACTTCAGTCTATTTTTGGACGATAGCTGTCATTTATAACTCTGCAGGTTTGTGAATTACAGTGCCCCTGAGCTCCTTTCTTCAACTCGCTTTCTTGTGACCTGGCCGCAACACCGCAGGATGGCTTCAGGCCCTAATCTGGTTCCGGCCCGGCATGCTGAGCCTTTGGTTAATTCCTCTTCCTGGTGGGAAATGAGAGTTAAATTTGCCCGTTCAGACACCTCCAGCTAGTCTCTCATTGGTTCTCGCTATTCCTGTTCATCTTCCGCAGAAATTGCAAACTGGGCCAAACAGGAGGTTAAAGGGACTGACTCTCCAAGTGGGGAGAGTGTTAGTAAAGTGTCTGGAATGTTGCACCCGAGTACCAGGGGAGGAAAACTGAGACATATTTGAACACGTCTCCCGTTCACATGGTTGATCATACTCTGGGTTCCACATGCATGTTTTAGCTGAAGGAAGAATACCTTAAACCTGGAGAGTTGAGACCCGTGGAATGGGTACCATGCAATATGACTTCAAAGGGTCTTCATTTGCTCACCGAACCTCTCCAATCCTATCACTGCTGCGTTTATGCCCCTGTACACATGCTTGATTCTCTTTTGGAGACATAGCAATCCATAGGTTTTAAGATACTTACAAGTCAGGTACATTCTTATGCGTTTAATATGCGGTGTTGAGTCCATTTCGTTGAGCAAGGAGTAGCTCTTGTCTATTCCATATTTGGCTTAAGGAACTTTATCTGTGCTCATTTCAATCTCTGGTTTTATGCAGCACCCCAACTCACCTTTACCCTTAAGCAAGCATAAGTTGTTTTTCTAAATTTGAGTCCCTGTTCTGTTCTGTAATTCAGTTCCTGTGTAGCCAAGTTTACATTCCGTGTATTACTGATATCTTATGATGTTTCTTTTTCTGTGTGACTTACTTCAGTTAGAATCATCATACCTGAATCCACTCATTGTGCTGCTAAGGGCCTGATGACACAGATTTCATTGCTGAGTGATATTGCTTTGTAAGTAAATACCACAACTTCTTTATCCATTTTTCACTTTCTGCGATGTTGAACTTGTACTGTAAACGAGGTTCTTGTAAACAGAGGCGTCCCAAACTTTGGGGTGGCTGTGTCTTTTTGATTTTAATTTCCCTAAGCTATAGGACCATAAGTGGAAGTGCCCTAGGTTCTGTTGCTTTGTTTTTTAGATGTTTCAGGAAACACCATACACTTCTCCCGAGTGGTTGTTGGCAATTTACATCCCGCCCATCAGCATAACAAGGCTCCCAGTTCTCCATGGCCTGTCCTGCCTTTCTGGATTTTACACTTTTTTCAGATGGCCCTTTTGACCGGGGGGAAGTGAGACTTCATTGTAGTGCAGATTTCCTTTGCAAGCTTGCTTGGTTGGCCAAAAAGGGCGTATGCGTTTTTTCCTGAATATATTCAGGAAAAAACGCATACGCCCTTTTTGGCCAAGTGCATCATTGTGGACGTTCTGCCTCTTTTCCTATGCTTTCAATGCAATTCCAGTCTACCTCCTGAAATCGGTTTCCTGCAATTCTGCCCCGCTTTCAAGTCCTCTTGGCAGCCTTACTTCAGTCTATTTTTGGACGATAGCTGTCATTTATAACTCTGCAGGTTTGTGAATTACAGTGCCCCTGAGCTCCTTTCTTCAACTCGCTTTCTTTTGAGCTGGCCGCAACACCGCAGGATGGCTTCAGGCCCTAATCTGGTTCCGGTACGGCACGCTGAGCCTTTGGTTACTTCCTCTTCCTGGTGGGAAATGAGAGTTAAAGTTGCCCGTCCAGACACCTCCAGCTAGCCTCTCATTGGTTCTCGCTATTCCTGTTCATCTTCCGCAGAAATTGCAAACTGGGCCAAACAGGAGTTTAAAGGGACTGACTCTCCAAGTGGGGAGAGTGTTAGTAAAGCGTCTGGAATGTTGCACCCGAGTACCAGGGGAGGAAAACTGAGACATATTTGAACACGTCTCCCGATCACATGGTTGATCATACTCTAGGTTCCACATGCATGTTTTAGCTGAAGGAAGAATACCTTAAACCTGGGTAGTTGAAACCCGTGTAATGGGTACCATGCAATATGACTTCAAAGGGTCTTCATTTGCTCACCGAACCTCTCCAATCCTATCACTGCTGAGTTTATGCCCCTGTACACATGCTTGATTCTCTTTTGGAGACATAGCAATCCATAGGTTTTAAGATACTTACTAGTCAGGTACATTCTTAGGCGTTTAATATGCGGTGTTGAGTCCATTTCGTTGAGCAAGGAGTAGCTCTTGTCTATTCCATATTTGGCTTAAGGAACTTTATCTGTGCTCATTTCAATCTCTGGTTTTATGCAGCACCCCAACTCACCTTTACCCTTAAGCAAGCATAAGTTGGTTTTCTAAATTTGAGACCCTGTTCTGTTCTGTAATTCAGTTCCTGTGTAGCCAAGTTTACATTCCGTGTATTAGTGATATCTTATGATGTTTCTTTTTCTGTGTGACTTATTTCAGTTAGAATCATCATACCTGAATCCACTCATTGTGATGCTAAGGGCCTGATGACATAGATTTCATTGCTGAGTGATATTGCTTTGTAAGTAAATACCACAACTTCTTTATCCATTTTTCACTTTCTGCGATGTTGAACTTGTACTATAAACGAGGTTCTTGTAAACAGAGGCATCCGAAACTTTGGGGTGGCTGTGTCTTTTTGATTTTAATTTCCCTAAGCTATAGGACCATAAGTGGCAGTGCCCTAGGCTCTGTTGCTTTGTTTTTTAGATGTTTCAGGAAACACCATACACTTCTCCCGAGTGTCTGTTGGCAATTTACATCCCGCCCATCAGCATAACAAGGCTCCCAGTTCTCCATGGCCTGTCCTGCCTTTCTGGATTTTACACTTTTTTGATATGGCCCTTTTGACCGGGGGGAAGTGAGACTTCATTGTAGTGCAGATTTCCTTTGCAAGCTTGCTTGGTTGGCCAAAAAGGGCGTATGCGTTTTTTCCTTAATATATTCAGGAAAAAACGCATACGCCCTTTTTGGCCAAGTGCATCATTGTGGACGTTCTGCCTCTTTTCCTATGCTTTCAATGCAATTCCAGTCTACTTCCTGAAATCGGTTTCCTGCAATTCTGCCCCGCTTTCAAGTCCTCTTGGCAGCCTTACTTCAGTCTATTTTTGGACGATAGCTGTCATTTATAACTCTGCAGGTTTCTGAATTACAGTGCCCCTGAGCTCCTTTCTTCAACTCGCTTTCTTGTGACCTGGCCGCAACACCGCAGGATGGCTTCAGGCCCTAATCTGGTTCCGGTACGGCACGCTGAGCCTTTGGTTATTTCCTCTTCCTGGTGGGAAATGAGAGTTAAATTTGACCGTCCAGACACCTCCAGCTAGCCTCTCATTGGTTCTCGCTATTCCTGTTCATCTTCCGCAGAAATTGCAAACTGGGACAAACAGGAGGTTAAAGGCGCTGACTCTCCAAGTGGGGAGAGTGTTAGTAAAGCGTCTGGAATGTTGCACCCGAGTACCAGGGGAGGAAAACTGAGACATATTTGAACACGTCTCCCGTTCACATGGTTGATCATACTTGGGTTCCACATGCATGTTTTAGCTGAAGGAAGAATACCTTAAACCTGGAGAGTTGAGACCCGTGTAATGGGTACCATGCAATATGACTTCAAAGGGTCTTCATTTGCTCACCGAACCTCTCCAATCCTATCACTGCTGCGTTTATGCCCCTGTACACATGCTTGATTCTCTTTCGGAGACATAGCAATCCATAGGTTTTACGATACTTACTAGTCAGGTACATTCTTAGGCGTTTAATATGCGGTGTTGAGTCCATTTCGTTGAGCAAGGAGTAGCTCTTGTCTATTCCATATTTGACTTAAGGAACTTTATCTGTGCTCATTTCAATCTCTGGTTTTATGCAGCACCCCAACTCACCTTTACCCTTAAGCAAGCATAAGTTGGTTTTCTAAATTTGAGACCCTGTTCTGTTCTGTAATTCAGTTCCTGTGTAGCCAAGTTTCCATTCCGTGTATTACTGATATCTTATGATGTTTCTTTTTCTGTGTGACTTATTTCAGTTAGAATCATCATACCTGAATCCACTCATTGTGCTGCTAGGGGCTTGATGACATAGATTTCATTGTTGAGTGATATTGCTTTGTAAGTAAATACCACAACTTCTTTATCCATTTTTCACTTTCTGCGATGTTGAACTTGTACTGTAAACGAGGTTCTTGTAAACAGAGGCGTCCCAAACTTTGGGGTGGCTGTGTCTTTTTGATTTTAATTTCCCTAAGCTATAGGACCATAAGTGGAAGTGCCCTAGGCTCTGTTGCTTTGTTTTTTAGATGTTTCAGGAAACACCATACACTTCTCCCGAGTGTCTGTTGGCAATTTACATCCCGCCCATCAGCATAACAAGGCTCCCAGTTCTCCATGGCCTGTCCTGCCTTTCTGGATTTTACACTTTTTTCAGATGGCCCTTTTGACCGGGGGGAAGTGAGACTTCATTGTAGTGCAGATTTCCTTTGCAAGCTTGCTTGGTTGGCCAAAAAGGGCGTATGCGTTTTTTCCTGAATATATTCAGGAAAAAACGCATACGCCCTTTTTGGCCAAGTGCATCATTGTGGACGTTCTGCCTCTTTTCCTATGCTTTCAATGCAATTCCAGTCTACCTCCTGAAATCGGTTTCCTGCAATTCTGCCCCGCTTTCAAGTCCTCTTGGCAGCCTTACTTCAGTCTATTTTTGGACGATAGCTGTCATTTATAACTCTGCAGGTTTGTGAATTACAGTGCCCCTGAGCTCCTTTCTTCAACTCGCTTTCTTGTGACCTGGCCGCAACACCGCAGGATGGCTTCAGGCCCTAATCTGGTTCCGGCCCGGCATGCTGAGCCTTTGGTTAATTCCTCTTCCTGGTGGGAAATGAGAGTTAAATTTGCCCGTTCAGACACCTCCAGCTAGTCTCTCATTGGTTCTCGCTATTCCTGTTCATCTTCCGCAGAAATTGCAAACTGGGCCAAACAGGAGTTTAAAGGGACTGACTCTCCAAGTGGGGAGAGTGTTAGTAAAGCGTCTGGAATGTTGCACCCGAGTACCAGGGGAGGAAAACTGAGACATATTTGAACACGTCTCCCGATCACATGGTTGATCATACTCTAGGTTCCACATGCATGTTTTAGCTGAAGGAAGAATACCTTAAACCTGGGTAGTTGAAACCCGTGGAATGGGTACCATGCAATATGACTTCAAAGGGTCTTCATTTGCTCACCGAACCTCTCCAATCCTATCACTGCTGAGTTTATGCCCCTGTACACATGCTTGATTCTCTTTTGGAGACATAGCAATCCATAGGTTTTAAGATACTTACTAGTCAGGTACATTCTTAGGCGTTTAATATGCGGTGTTGAGTCCATTTCGTTGAGCAAGGAGTAGCTCTTGTCTATTCCATATTTGGCTTAAGGAACTTTATCTGTGCTCATTTCAATCTCTGGTTTTATGCAGCACCCCAACTCACCTTTACCCTTAAGCAAGCATAAGTTGGTTTTCTAAATTTGAGACCCTGTTCTGTTCTGTAATTCAGTTCCTGTGTAGCCAAGTTTACATTCCGTGTATTAGTGATATCTTATGATGTTTCTTTTTCTGTGTGACTTATTTCAGTTAGAATCATCATACCTGAATCCACTCATTGTGATGCTAAGGGCCTGATGACATAGATTTCATTGCTGAGTGATATTGCTTTGTAAGTAAATACCACAACTTCTTTATCCATTTTTCACTTTCTGCGATGTTGAACTTGTACTATAAACGAGGTTCTTGTAAACAGAGGCATCCGAAACTTTGGGGTGGCTGTGTCTTTTTGATTTTAATTTCCCTAAGCTATAGGACCATAAGTGGCAGTGCCCTAGGCTCTGTTGCTTTGTTTTTTAGATGTTTCAGGAAACACCATACACTTCTCCCGAGTGTCTGTTGGCAATTTACATCCCGCCCATCAGCATAACAAGGCTCCCAGTTCTCCATGGCCTGTCCTGCCTTTCTGGATTTTACACTTTTTTGATATGGCCCTTTTGACCGGGGGGAAGTGAGACTTCATTGTAGTGCAGATTTCCTTTGCAAGCTTGCTTGGTTGGCCAAAAAGGGCGTATGCGTTTTTTCCTTAATATATTCAGGAAAAAACGCATACGCCCTTTTTGACCAAGTGCATCATTGTGGACGTTCTGCCTCTTTTCCTATGCTTTCAATGCAATTCCAGTCTACTTCCTGAAATCGGTTTCCTGCAATTCTGCCCCGCTTTCAAGTCCTCTTGGCAGCCTTACTTCAGTCTATTTTTGGACGATAGCTGTCATTTATAACTCTGCAGGTTTCTGAATTACAGTGCCCCTGAGCTCCTTTCTTCAACTCGCTTTCTTGTGACCTGGCCGCAACACCGCAGGATGGCTTCAGGCCCTAATCTGGTTCCGGTACGGCACGCTGAGCCTTTGGTTATTTCCTCTTCCTGGTGGGAAATGAGAGTTAAATTTGACCGTCCAGACACCTCCAGCTAGCCTCTCATTGGTTCTCGCTATTCCTGTTCATCTTCCGCAGAAATTGCAAACTGGGACAAACAGGAGGTTAAAGGCGCTGACTCTCCAAGTGGGGAGAGTGTTAGTAAAGCGTCTGGAATGTTGCACCCGAGTACCAGGGGAGGAAAACTGAGACATATTTGAACACGTCTCCCGTTCACATGGTTGATCATACTTGGGTTCCACATGCATGTTTTAGCTGAAGGAAGAATACCTTAAACCTGGAGAGTTGAGACCCGTGTAATGGGTACCATGCAATATGACTTCAAAGGGTCTTCATTTGCTCACCGAACCTCTCCAATCCTATCACTGCTGCGTTTATGCCCCTGTACACATGCTTGATTCTCTTTCGGAGACATAGCAATCCATAGGTTTTACGATACTTACTAGTCAGGTACATTCTTAGGCGTTTAATATGCGGTGTTGAGTCCATTTCGTTGAGCAAGGAGTAGCTCTTGTCTATTCCATATTTGACTTAAGGAACTTTATCTGTGCTCATTTCAATCTCTGGTTTTATGCAGCACCCCAACTCACCTTTACCCTTAAGCAAGCATAAGTTGGTTTTCTAAATTTGAGACCCTGTTCTGTTCTGTAATTCAGTTCCTGTGTAGCCAAGTTTCCATTCCGTGTATTACTGATATCTTATGATGTTTCTTTTTCTGTGTGACTTATTTCAGTTAGAATCATCATACCTGAATCCACTCATTGTGCTGCTAGGGGCTTGATGACATAGATTTCATTGTTGAGTGATATTGCTTTGTAAGTAAATACCACAACTTCTTTATCCATTTTTCACTTTCTGCGATGTTGAACTTGTACTGTAAACGAGGTTCTTGTAAACAGAGGCGTCCCAAACTTTGGGGTGGCTGTGTCTTTTTGATTTTAATTTCCCTAAGCTATAGGACCATAAGTGGAAGTGCCCTAGGCTCTGTTGCTTTGTTTTTTAGATGTTTCAGGAAACACCATACACTTCTCCCGAGTGTCTGTTGGCAATTTACATCCCGCCCATCAGCATAACAAGGCTCCCAGTTCTCCATGGCCTGTCCTGCCTTTCTGGATTTTACACTTTTTTCAGATGGCCCTTTTGACCGGGGGGAAGTGAGACTTCATTGTAGTGCAGATTTCCTTTGCAAGCTTGCTTGGTTGGCCAAAAAGGGCGTATGCGTTTTTTCCTGAATATATTCAGGAAAAAACGCATACGCCCTTTTTGGCCAAGTGCATCATTGTGGACGTTCTGCCTCTTTTCCTATGCTTTCAATGCAATTCCAGTCTACCTCCTGAAATCGGTTTCCTGCAATTCTGCCCCGCTTTCAAGTCCTCTTGGCAGCCTTACTTCAGTCTATTTTTGGACGATAGCTGTCATTTATAACTCTGCAGGTTTGTGAATTACAGTGCCCCTGAGCTCCTTTCTTCAACTCGCTTTCTTGTGACCTGGCCGCAACACCGCAGGATGGCTTCAGGCCCTAATCTGGTTCCGGCCCGGCATGCTGAGCCTTTGGTTAATTCCTCTTCCTGGTGGGAAATGAGAGTTAAATTTGCCCGTTCAGACACCTCCAGCTAGTCTCTCATTGGTTCTCGCTATTCCTGTTCATCTTCCGCAGAAATTGCAAACTGGGCCAAACAGGAGGTTAAAGGGACTGACTCTCCAAGTGGGGAGAGTGTTAGTAAAGTGTCTGGAATGTTGCACCCGAGTACCAGGGGAGGAAAACTGAGACATATTTGAACACGTCTCCCGTTCACATGGTTGATCATACTCTGGGTTCCACATGCATGTTTTAGCTGAAGGAAGAATACCTTAAACCTGGAGAGTTGAGACCCGTGGAATGGGTACCATGCAATATGACTTCAAAGGGTCTTCATTTGCTCACCGAACCTCTCCAATCCTATCACTGCTGCGTTTATGCCCCTGTACACATGCTTGATTCTCTTTTGGAGACATAGCAATCCATAGGTTTTAAGATACTTACAAGTCAGGTACATTCTTATGCGTTTAATATGCGGTGTTGAGTCCATTTCGTTGAGCAAGGAGTAGCTCTTGTCTATTCCATATTTGGCTTAAGGAACTTTATCTGTGCTCATTTCAATCTCTGGTTTTATGCAGCACCCCAACTCACCTTTACCCTTAAGCAAGCATAAGTTGTTTTTCTAAATTTGAGTCCCTGTTCTGTTCTGTAATTCAGTTCCTGTGTAGCCAAGTTTACATTCCGTGTATTACTGATATCTTATGATGTTTCTTTTTCTGTGTGACTTACTTCAGTTAGAATCATCATACCTGAATCCACTCATTGTGCTGCTAAGGGCCTGATGACACAGATTTCATTGCTGAGTGATATTGCTTTGTAAGTAAATACCACAACTTCTTTATCCATTTTTCACTTTCTGCGATGTTGAACTTGTACTGTAAACGAGGTTCTTGTAAACAGAGGCGTCCCAAACTTTGGGGTGGCTGTGTCTTTTTGATTTTAATTTCCCTAAGCTATAGGACCATAAGTGGAAGTGCCCTAGGTTCTGTTGCTTTGTTTTTTAGATGTTTCAGGAAACACCATACACTTCTCCCGAGTGGTTGTTGGCAATTTACATCCCGCCCATCAGCATAACAAGGCTCCCAGTTCTCCATGGCCTGTCCTGCCTTTCTGGATTTTACACTTTTTTCAGATGGCCCTTTTGACCGGGGGGAAGTGAGACTTCATTGTAGTGCAGATTTCCTTTGCAAGCTTGCTTGGTTGGCCAAAAAGGGCGTATGCGTTTTTTCCTGAATATATTCAGGAAAAAACGCATACGCCCTTTTTGGCCAAGTGCATCATTGTGGACGTTCTGCCTCTTTTCCTATGCTTTCAATGCAATTCCAGTCTACCTCCTGAAATCGGTTTCCTGCAATTCTGCCCCGCTTTCAAGTCCTCTTGGCAGCCTTACTTCAGTCTATTTTTGGACGATAGCTGTCATTTATAACTCTGCAGGTTTGTGAATTACAGTGCCCCTGAGCTCCTTTCTTCAACTCGCTTTCTTTTGAGCTGGCCGCAACACCGCAGGATGGCTTCAGGCCCTAATCTGGTTCCGGTACGGCACGCTGAGCCTTTGGTTACTTCCTCTTCCTGGTGGGAAATGAGAGTTAAAGTTGCCCGTCCAGACACCTCCAGCTAGCCTCTCATTGGTTCTCGCTATTCCTGTTCATCTTCCGCAGAAATTGCAAACTGGGCCAAACAGGAGTTTAAAGGGACTGACTCTCCAAGTGGGGAGAGTGTTAGTAAAGCGTCTGGAATGTTGCACCCGAGTACCAGGGGAGGAAAACTGAGACATATTTGAACACGTCTCCCGATCACATGGTTGATCATACTCTAGGTTCCACATGCATGTTTTAGCTGAAGGAAGAATACCTTAAACCTGGGTAGTTGAAACCCGTGTAATGGGTACCATGCAATATGACTTCAAAGGGTCTTCATTTGCTCACCGAACCTCTCCAATCCTATCACTGCTGAGTTTATGCCCCTGTACACATGCTTGATTCTCTTTTGGAGACATAGCAATCCATAGGTTTTAAGATACTTACTAGTCAGGTACATTCTTAGGCGTTTAATATGCGGTGTTGAGTCCATTTCGTTGAGCAAGGAGTAGCTCTTGTCTATTCCATATTTGGCTTAAGGAACTTTATCTGTGCTCATTTCAATCTCTGCTTTTATGCAGCACCCCAACTCACCTTTACCCTTAAGCAAGCATAAGTTGGTTTTCTAAATTTGAGACCCTGTTCTGTTCTGTAATTCAGTTCCTGTGTAGCCAAGTTTACATTCCGTGTATTAGTGATATCTTATGATGTTTCTTTTTCTGTGTGACTTATTTCAGTTAGAATCATCATACCTGAATCCACTCATTGTGATGCTAAGGGCCTGATGACATAGATTTCATTGCTGAGTGATATTGCTTTGTAAGTAAATACCACAACTTCTTTATCCATTTTTCACTTTCTGCGATGTTGAACTTGTACTATAAACGAGGTTCTTGTAAACAGAGGCATCCGAAACTTTGGGGTGGCTGTGTCTTTTTGATTTTAATTTCCCTAAGCTATAGGACCATAAGTGGCAGTGCCCTAGGCTCTGTTGCTTTGTTTTTTAGATGTTTCAGGAAACACCATACACTTCTCCCGAGTGTCTGTTGGCAATTTACATCCCGCCCATCAGCATAACAAGGCTCCCAGTTCTCCATGGCCTGTCCTGCCTTTCTGGATTTTACACTTTTTTGATATGGCCCTTTTGACCGGGGGGAAGTGAGACTTCATTGTAGTGCAGATTTCCTTTGCAAGCTTGCTTGGTTGGCCAAAAAGGGCGTATGCGTTTTTTCCTTAATATATTCAGGAAAAAACGCATACGCCCTTTTTGGCCAAGTGCATCATTGTGGACGTTCTGCCTCTTTTCCTATGCTTTCAATGCAATTCCAGTCTACTTCCTGAAATCGGTTTCCTGCAATTCTGCCCCGCTTTCAAGTCCTCTTGGCAGCCTTACTTCAGTCTATTTTTGGACGATAGCTGTCATTTATAACTCTGCAGGTTTCTGAATTACAGTGCCCCTGAGCTCCTTTCTTCAACTCGCTTTCTTGTGACCTGGCCGCAACACCGCAGGATGGCTTCAGGCCCTAATCTGGTTCCGGTACGGCACGCTGAGCCTTTGGTTATTTCCTCTTCCTGGTGGGAAATGAGAGTTAAATTTGACCGTCCAGACACCTCCAGCTAGCCTCTCATTGGTTCTCGCTATTCCTGTTCATCTTCCGCAGAAATTGCAAACTGGGACAAACAGGAGGTTAAAGGCGCTGACTCTCCAAGTGGGGAGAGTGTTAGTAAAGCGTCTGGAATGTTGCACCCGAGTACCAGGGGAGGAAAACTGAGACATATTTGAACACGTCTCCCGTTCACATGGTTGATCATACTTGGGTTCCACATGCATGTTTTAGCTGAAGGAAGAATACCTTAAACCTGGAGAGTTGAGACCCGTGTAATGGGTACCATGCAATATGACTTCAAAGGGTCTTCATTTGCTCACCGAACCTCTCCAATCCTATCACTGCTGCGTTTATGCCCCTGTACACATGCTTGATTCTCTTTCGGAGACATAGCAATCCATAGGTTTTACGATACTTACTAGTCAGGTACATTCTTAGGCGTTTAATATGCGGTGTTGAGTCCATTTCGTTGAGCAAGGAGTAGCTCTTGTCTATTCCATATTTGACTTAAGGAACTTTATCTGTGCTCATTTCAATCTCTGGTTTTATGCAGCACCCCAACTCACCTTTACCCTTAAGCAAGCATAAGTTGGTTTTCTAAATTTGAGACCCTGTTCTGTTCTGTAATTCAGTTCCTGTGTAGCCAAGTTTCCATTCCGTGTATTACTGATATCTTATGATGTTTCTTTTTCTGTGTGACTTATTTCAGTTAGAATCATCATACCTGAATCCACTCATTGTGCTGCTAGGGGCTTGATGACATAGATTTCATTGTTGAGTGATATTGCTTTGTAAGTAAATACCACAACTTCTTTATCCATTTTTCACTTTCTGCGATGTTGAACTTGTACTGTAAACGAGGTTCTTGTAAACAGAGGCGTCCCAAACTTTGGGGTGGCTGTGTCTTTTTGATTTTAATTTCCCTAAGCTATAGGACCATAAGTGGAAGTGCCCTAGGCTCTGTTGCTTTGTTTTTTAGATGTTTCAGGAAACACCATACACTTCTCCCGAGTGTCTGTTGGCAATTTACATCCCGCCCATCAGCATAACAAGGCTCCCAGTTCTCCATGGCCTGTCCTGCCTTTCTGGTTTTTACACTTTTTTCAGATGGCCCTTTTGACCGGGGGGAAGTGAGACTTCATTGTAGTGCAGATTTCCTTTGCAAGCTTGCTTGGTTGGCCAAAAAGGGCGTATGCGTTTTTTCCTGAATATATTCAGGAAAAAACGCATACGCCCTTTTTGGCCAAGTGCATCATTGTGGACGTTCTGCCTCTTTTCCTATGCTTTCAATGCAATTCCAGTCTACCTCCTGAAATCGGTTTCCTGCAATTCTGCCCCGCTTTCAAGTCCTCTTGGCAGCCTTACTTCAGTCTATTTTTGGACGATAGCTGTCATTTATAACTCTGCAGGTTTGTGAATTACAGTGCCCCTGAGCTCCTTTCTTCAACTCGCTTTCTTGTGACCTGGCCGCAACACCGCAGGATGGCTTCAGGCCCTAATCTGGTTCCGGCCCGGCATGCTGAGCCTTTGGTTAATTCCTCTTCCTGGTGGGAAATGAGAGTTAAATTTGCCCGTTCAGACACCTCCAGCTAGTCTCTCATTGGTTCTCGCTATTCCTGTTCATCTTCCGCAGAAATTGCAAACTGGGCCAAACAGGAGGTTAAAGGGACTGACTCTCCAAGTGGGGAGAGTGTTAGTAAAGCGTCTGGAATGTTGCACCCGAGTACCAGGGGAGGAAAACTGAGACATATTTGAACACGTCTCCCGTTCACATGGTTGATCATACTCTGGGTTCCACATGCATGTTTTAGCTGAAGGAAGAATACCTTAAACCTGGAGAGTTGAGACCCGTGGAATGGGTACCATGCAATATGACTTCAAAGGGTCTTCATTTGCTCACCGAACCTCTCCAATCCTATCACTGCTGCGTTTATGCCCCTGTACACATGCTTGATTCTCTTTTGGAGACATAGCAATCCATAGGTTTTAAGATACTTACAAGTCAGGTACATTCTTATGCGTTTAATATGCGGTGTTGAGTCCATTTCGTTGAGCAAGGAGTAGCTCTTGTCTATTCCATATTTGGCTTAAGGAACTTTATCTGTGCTCATTTCAATCTCTGGTTTTATGCAGCACCCCAACTCACCTTTACCCTTAAGCAAGCATAAGTTGTTTTTCTAAATTTGAGTCCCTGTTCTGTTCTGTAATTCAGTTCCTGTGTAGCCAAGTTTACATTCCGTGTATTACTGATATCTTATGATGTTTCTTTTTCTGTGTGACTTACTTCAGTTAGAATCATCATACCTGAATCCACTCATTGTGCTGCTAAGGGCCTGATGACACAGATTTCATTGCTGAGTGATATTGCTTTGTAAGTAAATACCACAACTTCTTTATCCATTTTTCACTTTCTGCGATGTTGAACTTGTACTGTAAACGAGGTTCTTGTAAACAGAGGCGTCCCAAACTTTGGGGTGGCTGTGTCTTTTTGATTTTAATTTCCCTAAGCTATAGGACCATAAGTGGAAGTGCCCTAGGTTCTGTTGCTTTGTTTTTTAGATGTTTCAGGAAACACCATACACTTCTCCCGAGTGGTTGTTGGCAATTTACATCCCGCCCATCAGCATAACAAGGCTCCCAGTTCTCCATGGCCTGTCCTGCCTTTCTGGATTTTACACTTTTTTCAGATGGCCCTTTTGACCGGGGGGAAGTGAGACTTCATTGTAGTGCAGATTTCCTTTGCAAGCTTGCTTGGTTGGCCAAAAAGGGCGTATGCGTTTTTTCCTGAATATATTCAGGAAAAAACGCATACGCCCTTTTTGGCCAAGTGCATCATTGTGGACGTTCTGCCTCTTTTCCTATGCTTTCAATGCAATTCCAGTCTACCTCCTGAAATCGGTTTCCTGCAATTCTGCCCCGCTTTCAAGTCCTCTTGGCAGCCTTACTTCAGTCTATTTTTGGACGATAGCTGTCATTTATAACTCTGCAGGTTTGTGAATTACAGTGCCCCTGAGCTCCTTTCTTCAACTCGCTTTCTTTTGAGCTGGCCGCAACACCGCAGGATGGCTTCAGGCCCTAATCTGGTTCCGGTACGGCACGCTGAGCCTTTGGTTACTTCCTCTTCCTGGTGGGAAATGAGAGTTAAAGTTGCCCGTCCAGACACCTCCAGCTAGCCTCTCATTGGTTCTCGCTATTCCTGTTCATCTTCCGCAGAAATTGCAAACTGGGCCAAACAGGAGGTTAAAGGCGCTGACTCTCCAAGTGGGGAGAGTGTTAGTAAAGCGTCTGGAATGTTGCACCCGAGTACCAGGGGAGGAAAACTGAGACATATTTGAACACGTCTCCTGTTCACATGGTTGATCATACTTGGGTTCCACATGCATGTTTTAGCTGAAGGAAGAATACCTAAAACCTGGGTAGTTGAAACCCGTGGAATGGGTACCATGCAATATGACTTCAAAGGGTCTTCATTTGCTCACCGAACCTCTCCAATCCTATCACTGCTGCGTTTATGCCCCTGTACACATGCTTGATTCTCTTTCGGAGACATAGCAATCCATAGGTTTTAAGATACTTACTAGTCAGGTACATTCTTAGGCGTTTAATATGCGGTGTTGAGTCCATTTCATTGAGCAAGGAGTAGCTCTTGTCTATTCCATATTTGGCTTAAGGAACTTTATCTGTGCTCATTTCAATCTCTGGTTTTATGCAGCACCCCAACTCACCTTTCCCCTTAAGCAAGCATAAGTTGGTTTTCTAAATTTGAGAACCTGTTCTGTTCTGTAATTCAGTTCCTGTGTAGCCAAGTTTACATTCCGTGTATTACTGATATCTTATGATTTTCCTTTTTCTGTGTGACTTATTTCAGTTAGAATCATCGTACCTGAATCTACTCATTATGCTGCTACGGGCCTGATGACATAGATTTCATTGCTGAGTGATACTGCATTGTACGTAAGTACCACAAGTTCTTTATCCATTTTTCACTTTCTGTGATATTGAACTTGTATGGTAAACGAGGTTCTTGTAAACAGAGGCGTCCCAAACTTTGGGGTGGCTGTGTCTTTTTGATTTTAATTTCCCTAAGCTATAGGACCATAAGTGGAAGTGCCCTAGGCTCTGTTGCTTTGTTTTTTAGATGTTTCAGGAAACACCATACACTTCTCCCGAGTGTCTGTTGGCAATTTACATCCCGCCCAACAGCATAACAAGGCTCCCAGTTCTCCATGGCCTGTCCTGCCTTTCTGGATTTTACAGTTTTTTCAGATGACCCTTTTGACCGGGAGGAAGTGAGACTTCATTTTAGTGCAGATTTCCTTTGCAAGCTTGCTTGGTTGGCCAAAAAGGGCGTATGCGTTTTTTCCTGAATATGTTCAGGAAAAAACGCATACGCCCTTTTTGGCCAAGTGTATCATTGTGGACGTTCTGCCTCTTTTCCTATGCTTTCAATGCAATTCCAGTCTACCTCCTGAAATCGGTTTCCTGCAATTCTGCCCCGCTTTCAAGTCCTCTTGGCAGCCTTACTTCAGTCTATTTTTGGACGATAGCTGTCATTTATAACTCTGCAGGTTTGTGAATTACAGTGCCCCTGAGCTCCTTTCTTCAACTTGTTTTCTTGTGACCTGGCCGCAACACCGCAGGATGGCTTCAGGCCCTAATCTGTTTCCGGCATGGCACGCTGAGCCTCTGGTTATTTCCTCTTCCTGGTGGGAAATGAGAGTTAAATTTTCCCGTCCAGACACCTCCAGCTAGCCTCTCATTGGTTCTCGCTATTCCTGTTCATCTTCCACAGAAATTGCAAACTGGGCCAAACAGGAGGTTAAAGGCGCTGACTCTCCAAGTGGGGAGAGTGTTAGTAAAGCGTCTGGAATGTTGCACCCGAGTACCAGGGGAGGAAAACTGAGACATATTTGAACACGTCTCCCGATCACATGGTTGATCATACTCTGGGTTCCACATGCATGTTTTAGCTGAAGGAAGAATACCTAAAACCTGGGTAGTTGAAACCCGTGGAATGGGTACCATGCAATATGACTTCAAAGGGTCTTCATTTGCTCACCGAACCTCTCCAATCCTATCACTGCTGCGTTTATGCCCCTGTACACATGCTTGATTCTCTTTCGGAGACATAGCAATCCATAGGTTTTAAGATACTTACTAGTCAGGTACATTCTTAGGCGTTTAATATGCGGTGTTGAGTCCATTTCATTGAGCAAGGAGTAGCTCTTGTCTATTCCATATTTGGCTTAAGGAACTTTATCTGTGCTCATTTCAATCTCTGCTTTTATGCAGTACCCCAACTCACCTTTACCCTTAAGCAAGCATAAGTTGGTTTTCTAAATTTGAGACCCTGTTCTGTTCTGTAATTCAGTTCCTGTGTAGCCAAGTTTACATTCCGTGTATTAGTGATATCTTATGATGTTTCTTTTTCTGTATGACTTATTTCAGTTAGAATCATCATACCTGAATCCACTCATTGTGATGCTAAGGGCCTGATGACATAGATTTCATTGCTGAGTGATATTGCTTTGTAAGTAAATACCACAACTTCTTTATCCATTTTTCACTTTCTGCGATGTTGAACTTGTACTGTAAACGAGGTTCTTGTAAACAGAGGCTTCCCAAACTTTGGGGTGGCTGTGTCTTTTTGATTTTAATTTCCCTAAGCTATAGGACCATAAGTGGCAGTGCCCTAGGCTCTGTTGCTTTGTTTTTTAGATGTTTCAGGAAACACCATACACTTCTCCGGAGTGTCTGTTGGCAATTTACATCCCGCCCATCAGCATAACAAGGCTCCCAGTTCTCCATGGCCTGTCCTGCCTTTCTGGATTTTACACTTTTTTCAGATGGCCCTTTTGACCGGGGGGAAGTGAGACTTCATTGTAGTGCAGATTTCCTTTGCAAGCTTGCTTGGTTGGCCAAAAAGGGCGTATGCGTTTTTTCCTGAATATATTCAGGAAAAAACGCATACGCCCTTTTTGGCCAAGTGCATCATTGTGGACGTTCTGCCTCTTTTCCTATGCTTTCAATGCAATTCCAGTCTACCTCCTGAAATCGGTTTCCTGCAATTCTGCCCCGCTTTCAAGTCCTCTTGGCAGCCTTACTTCAGTCTATTTTTGGACAATAGCTGTCATTTATAACTCTGCAGGTTTGTGAATTACAGTGCCCCTGAGCTCCTTTCTTCAACTCGCTTTCTTTTGAGCTGGCCGCAACACCGCAGGATGGATTCAGGCCCTAATCTGGTTCCGGCCCGGCATGCTGAGCCTTTGGTTAATTCCTCTTCCTGGTGGGAAATGAGAGTTAAATTTGCCCGTCCAGACACCTGCAGCTAGCCTCTCATTGGTTCTCGCTATTCCTGTTCATCTTCCGCAGAAATTGCAAACTGTGCCAAACAGGAGGTTAAAGGCGCTGACTCTCCAAGTGGGGAGAGTGTTAGTAAAGCGTCTGGAATGTTGCACCCGAGTACCAGGGGAGGAAAACTGAGACATATTTGAACACGTCTCCCGATCACATGGTTGATCATACTCTGGGTTCCACATGCATGTTTTAGCTGAAGGAAGAATACCTAAAACCTGGGTAGTTGAAACCCGTGGAATGGGTACCATGCAATATGACTTCAAAGGGTCTTCATTTGCTCACTGAACCTCTCCAATCCTATCACTGCTGCGTTTATGCCCCTGTACACATGCCTGATTCTCTTTCGGAGACATAGCAATCTATAGGTTTTAAGATACTTACTAGTCAGGTACATTCTTAGGCGTTTAATATGTGGTGTTGAGTCCATTTCGTTGAGCAAGGAGTAGCTCTTGTCTATTCCATATTTGGCTTAAGGAACTTTATCTGTGCTCATTTCAATCTCTGGTTTTATGCAGCACCCCAACTCACCTTTCCCCTTAAGCAAGCATAAGTTGGTTTTCTAAATTTGAGACCCTGTTCTGTTCTGTAATTCAGTTCCTGTGTAGCCAATTTTCCATTCCGTGTATTAGTGATATCTTATGATGTTTCTTTTTCTGTGTGACTTATTTCAGTTAGAATCATCGTACCTGAATCCACTCATTATGCTGCTACGGGCCTGATGACATAGATTTCATTGCTGAGTGATACTGCATTGTACGTAAGTACCACAAGTTCTTTATCCATTTTTCACTTTCTGTGATATTGAACTTGTACGGTAAACGAGGTTCTTGTAAACGGAGGCGTCCCAAACTTTGGGGTGGCTGTGTCTTTTTGATTTTAATTTCCCTAAGCTATAGGACCATAAGTGGAAGTGCCCTAGGCTCTGTTGCTTTGTTTTTTAGATGTTTCAGGAAACACCATACACTTCTCCCGAGTGTCTGTTGGCAATTTACATCCCGCCCAACAGCATAACAAGGCTCCCAGTTCTCCATGGCCTGTCCTAACTTTCTGGATTTTACACTTTTTTCAGATGGCCCTTTTGACCGGGGGGAAGTGAGACTTCATTGTAGTGCAGATTTCCTTTGCAAGCTTGCTTGGTTGGCCAAAAAGGGCGTATGCGTTTTTTCCTGAATATATTCAGGAAAAAACGCATACGCCCTTTTTGGCCAAGTGCATCATTGTGGACGTTCTGCCTCTTTTCCTATGCTTTCAATGCAATTCCAGTCTACCTCCTGAAATCGGTTTCCTGCAATTCTGCCCCGCTTTCAAGTCCTCTTGGCAGCCTTACTTCAGTCTATTTTTGGACGAAAGCTGTCATTTATAACTCTGCAGGTTTGTGAATTACAGTGCCCCTGAGCTCCTTTCTTCAACTCGCTTTCTTTTGAGCTGGCCGCAACACCGCAGGATGGATTCAGGCCCTAATCTGGTTCCGGCCCGGCATGCTGAGCCTTTGGTTAATTCCTCTTCCTGGTGGGAAATGAGAGTTAAAGTTGCCCGTCCAGACACCTGCAGCTAGCCTCTCATTGGTTCTCGCTATTCCTGTTCATCTTCCGCAGAAATTGCAAACTGTGCCAAACAGGAGGTTAAAGGCGCTGACTCTCCAAGTGGGGAGAGTGTTAGTAAAGCGTCTGGAATGTTGCACCCGAGTACCAGGGGAGGAAAACTGAGACATATTTGAACACGTCTCCCGATCACATGGTTGATCATACTCTGGGTTCCACATGCATGTTTTAGCTGAAGGAAGAATACCTAAAACCTGGGTAGTTGAAACCCGTGGAATGGGTACCATGCAATATGACTTCAAAGGGTCTTCATTTGCTCACTGAACCTCTCCAATCCTATCACTGCTGCGTTTATGCCCCTGTACACATGCCTGATTCTCTTTCGGAGACATAGCAATCTATAGGTTTTAAGATACTTACTAGTCAGGTACATTCTTAGGCGTTTAATATGTGGTGTTGAGTCCATTTCGTTGAGCAAGGAGTAGCTCTTGTCTATTCCATATTTGGCTTAAGGAACTTTATCTGTGCTCATTTCAATCTCTGGTTTTATGCAGCACCCCAACTCACCTTTCCCCTTAAGCAAGCATAAGTTGGTTTTCTAAATTTGAGACCCTGTTCTGTTCTGTAATTCAGTTCCTGTGTAGCCAATTTTCCATTCCGTGTATTAGTGATATCTTATGATGTTTCTTTTTCTGTGTGACTTATTTCAGTTAGAATCATCGTACCTGAATCCACTCATTATGCTGCTACGGGCCTGATGACATAGATTTCATTGCTGAGTGATACTGCATTGTACGTAAGTACCACAAGTTCTTTATCCATTTTTCACTTTCTGTGATATTGAACTTGTACGGTAAACGAGGTTCTTGTAAACGGAGGCGTCCCAAACTTTGGGGTGGCTGTGTCTTTTTGATTTTAATTTCCCTAAGCTATAGGACCATAAGTGGAAGTGCCCTAGGCTCTGTTGCTTTGTTTTTTAGATGTTTCAGGAAACACCATACACTTCTCCCGAGTGTCTGTTGGCAATTTACATCCCGCCCATCAGCATAACAAGGTTCCCAGTTCTCCATGGCCTGTCCTAACTTTCTGGATTTTACACTTTTTTCAGATGGCCCTTTTGACCGGGGGGAAGTGAGACTTCATTGTAGTGCAGATTTCCTTTGCAAGCTTGCTTGGTTGGCCAAAAAGGGCGTATGCGTTTTTTCCTGAATATATTCAGGAAAAAACGCATACGCCCTTTTTGGCCAAGTGCATCATTGTGGACGTTCTGCCTCTTTTCCTATGCTTTCAATGCAATTCCAGTCTACCTCCTGAAATCGGTTTCCTGCAATTCTGCCCCGCTTTCAAGTCCTCTTGGCAGCCTTACTTCAGTCTATTTTTGGACGAAAGCTGTCATTTATAACTCTGCAGGTTTGTGAATTACAGTGCCCCTGAGCTCCTTTCTTCAACTCGCTTTCTTTTGAGCTGGCCGCAACACCGCAGGATGGCTTCAGGCCCTAATCTGGTTCCGGCACGGCACGCTGAGCCTTTGGTTATTTCCTCTTCCTGGTGGGAAATGAGAGTTAAATTTGCCCGTCCAGACACCTCCAGCTAGCCTCTCATTGGTTCTCGCTATTCCTGTTCATCTTCCGCAGAAATTGCAAACTGGGCCAAACAGGAGGTTAAAGGCGCTGACTCTCCAAGTGGAGAGAGTGTTAGTAAAGCATCTGAAATGTTGCACCCGAGTACCAGGGGAGGAAAACTGAGACATATTTGAACACGTCTCTCGTTCACATGGTTGATCATACTTGGGTTACACATGCATGTTTTAGCTGAAGGAAGAATACCTTAAACCTGGAGAGTTGAGACCCGTGGAATGGGTACCATGCAATATGACTTCAAAGGGTCTTCATTTGCTCACCGAACCTCTCCAATCCTATCACTGCTGCGTTTATGCCCCTGTACACATGCTTGATTCTCTTTCGGAGACATAGCAATCCATAGGTTTTAAGATACTTACTAGTCAGGTACATTCTTAGGCGTTTAATATGCGGTGTTGAGTCCATTTCATTGAGCAAGGAGTAGCTCTTGTCTATTCCATATTTGGCTTAAGGAACTTTATCTGTGCTCATTTCAATCTCTGCTTTTATGCAGTACCCCAACTCACCTTTACCCTTAAGCAAGCATAAGTTGGTTTTCTAAATTTGAGACCCTGTTCTGTTCTGTAATTCAGTTCCTGTGTAGCCAAGTTTACATTCCGTGTATTACTGATATCTTATGATGTTTCTTTTTCTGTATGACTTATTTCAGTTAGAATCATCATACCTGAATCCACTCATTGTGCTGCTAAGGGCCTGATGACACAGATTTCATTGCTGAGTGATATTGCTTTGTAAGTAAATACCACAACTTCTTTATCCATTTTTCACTTTCTGCGATGTTGAACTTGTACTGTAAACGAGGTTCTTGTAAACAGAGGCGTCCCAAACTTTGGGGTGGCTGTGTCTTTTTGATTTTAATTTCCCTAAGCTATAGGACCATAAGTGGCAGTGCCCTAGGCTCTGTTGCTTTGTTTTTTAGATGTTTCAGGAAACACCATACACTTCTCCCGAGTGTCTGTTGGCAATTTACATCCCGCCCATCAGCATAACAAGGCTCCCAGTTCTCCATGGCCTGTCCTGCCTTTCTGGATTTTACACTTTTTTCAGATGGCCCTTTTGACCGGGGGGAAGTGAGACTTCATTGTAGTGCAGATTTCCTTTGCAAGCTTGCTTGGTTGGCCAAAAAGGGCGTATGCGTTTTTTCCTGAATATATTCAGGAAAAAACGCATACGCCCTTTTTGGCCAAGTGCATCATTGTGGACGTTCTGCCTCTTTTCCTATGCTTTCAATGCAATTCCAGTCTACCTCCTGAAATCGGTTTCCTGCAATTCTGCCCCGCTTTCAAGTCCTCTTGGCAGCCTTACTTCAGTCTATTTTTGGACAATAGCTGTCATTTATAACTCTGCAGGTTTGTGAATTACAGTGCCCCTGAGCTCCTTTCTTCAACTCGCTTTCTTTTGAGCTGGCCGCAACACCGCAGGATGGATTCAGGCCCTAATCTGGTTCCGGCCCGGCATGCTGAGCCTTTGGTTAATTCCTCTTCCTGGTGGGAAATGAGAGTTAAATTTGCCCGTCCAGACACCTGCAGCTAGCCTCTCATTGGTTCTCGCTATTCCTGTTCATCTTCCGCAGAAATTGCAAACTGTGCCAAACAGGAGGTTAAAGGCGCTGACTCTCCAAGTGGGGAGAGTGTTAGTAAAGCGTCTGGAATGTTGCACCAGAGTACCAGGGGAGGAAAACTGAGACATATTTGAACACGTCTCCCGATCACATGGTTGATCATACTTGGGTTCCACATGCATGTTTTAGCTGAAGGAAGAATACCTTAAACCTGGAGAGTTGAGACCCGTGTAATGGGTACCATGCAATATGACTTCAAAGGGTCTTCATTTGCTCACCGAACCTCTCCAATCCTATCACTGCTGCGTTTATGCCCCTGTACACATGCTTGATTCTCTTTTGGAGACATAGCAATCCATAGGTTTTACGATACTTACTAGTCAGGTACATTCTTAGGCGTTTAATATGTGGTGTTGAGTCCATTTCGTTGAGCAAGGAGTAGCTCTTGTCTATTCCATATTTGGCTTAAGGAACTTTATCTGTGCTCATTTCAATCTCTGGTTTTATGCAGCACCCCAACTCACCTTTCCCCTTAAGCAAGCATAAGTTGGTTTTCTAAATTTGAGACCCTGTTCTGTTCTGTAATTCAGTTCCTGTGTAGCCAATTTTCCATTCCGTGTATTAGTGATATCTTATGATGTTTCTTTTTCTGTGTGACTTATTTCAGTTAGAATCATCGTACCTGAATCCACTCATTATGCTGCTACGGGCCTGATGACATAGATTTCATTGCTGAGTGATACTGCATTGTACGTAAGTACCACAAGTTCTTTATCCATTTTTCACTTTCTGTGATATTGAACTTGTACGGTAAACGAGGTTCTTGTAAACGGAGGCGTCCCAAACTTTGGGGTGGCTGTGTCTTTTTGATTTTAATTTCCCTAAGCTATAGGACCATAAGTGGAAGTGCCCTAGGCTCTGTTGCTTTGTTTTTTAGATGTTTCAGGAAACACCATACACTTCTCCCGAGTGTCTGTTGGCAATTTACATCCCGCCCATCAGCATAACAAGGCTCCCAGTTCTCCATGGCCTGTCCTAACTTTCTGGATTTTACACTTTTTTCAGATGGCCCTTTTGACCGGGGGGAAGTGAGACTTCATTGTAGTGCAGATTTCCTTTGCAAGCTTGCTTGGTTGGCCAAAAAGGGCGTATGCGTTTTTTCCTGAATATATTCAGGAAAAAACGCATACGCCCTTTTTGGCCAAGTGCATCATTGTGGACGTTCTGCCTCTTTTCCTATGCTTTCAATGCAATTCCAGTCTACCTCCTGAAATCGGTTTCCTGCAATTCTGCCCCGCTTTCAAGTCCTCTTGGCAGCCTTACTTCAGTCTATTTTTGGACGATAGCTCTCATTTATAACTCTGCAGGTTTGTGAATTACAGTGCCCCTGAGCTCCTTTCTTCAACTCGCTTTCTTTTGAGCTGGCCGCAACACCGCAGGATGGCTTCAGGCCCTAATCTGGTTCCGGCACGGCACGCTGAGCCTTTGGTTATTTCCTCTTCCTGGTGGGAAATGAGAGTTAAATTTGCCCGTCCAGACACCTCCAGCTAGCCTCTCATTGGTTCTCGCTATTCCTGTTCATCTTCCGCAGAAATTGCAAACTGGGACAAACAGGAGGTTAAAGGCGCTGACTCTCCAAGTGGAGAGAGTGTTAGTAAAGCATCTGGAATGTTGCACCCGAGTACCAGGGGAGGAAAACTGAGACATATTTGAACACGTCTCTCGTTCACATGGTTGATCATACTTGGGTTACACATGCATGTTTTAGCTGAAGGAAGAATACCTTAAACCTGGGTAGTTGAAACCCGTGGAATGGGTACCATGCAATATGACTTCAAAGGGTCTTCATTTGCTCACCGAACCTCTCCAATCCTATCACTGCTGCATTTATGCCCCTGTACACACGCTTGATTCTCTTTTGGAGACATAGCAATCCATAGGTTTTAAGATACTTACAAGTCAGGTACATTCTTAGGCGTTTAATATGGGGTTTTGAGTCCATTTCGTTGAGCAAGGAGTAGCTCTTGTCTATTCCATATTTGGCTTAAGGAACTTTATCTGTGCTCATTTCAATCTCTGGTTTTATGCAGCACCCCAACTCACCTTTCCCCTTAAGCAAGCAGAAGTTGGTTTTCTAAATTTGAGACCCTGTTCTGTTTTGGAATGCAGTTCCTGTGTAGCCAAGTTTACATTCCGTGTATTAGTGATATCTTATGATGTTTCTTTTTCTGTGTGACTTATTTCAGTTAGAATCATCGTACCTGAATCCACTCATTATGCTGCTACGGGCCTGATGACATAGATTTCATTGCTGAGTGATACTGCATTGTACGTAAGTACCACAAGTTCTTTATCCATTTTTCACTTTCTGTGATATTGAACTTGTACGGTAAACGAGGTTCTGGTAAACGGAGGCGTCCCAAACTTTGGGGTGGCTGTGTCTTTTTGATTTTAATTTCCCTAAGCTATAGGACCATAAGTGGAAGTGCCCTAGGCTCTGTTGCTTTGTTTTTTAGATGTTTCAGGAAACACCATACACTTCTCCCGAGTGTCTGTTGGCAATTTACATCCCGCCCATCAGCATAACAAGGCTCCCAGTTCTCCATGGCCTGTCCTGCCTTTCTGGATTTTACACTTTTTTCAGATGGCCCTTTTGACCGGGGGGAAGTGAGACTTCATTGTAGTGCAGATTTCCTTTGCAAGCTTGCTTGGTTGGCCAAAAAGGGCGTATGCGTTTTTTCCTGAATATATTCAGGAAAAAACGCATACGCCCTTTTTGGCCAAGTGCATCATTGTGGACGTTCTGCCTCTTTTCCTATGCTTTCAATGCAATTCCAGTCTACCTCCTGAAATCGGTTTCCTGCAATTCTGCCCCGCTTTCAAGTCCTCTTGGCAGCCTTACTTCAGTCTATTTTTGGACGATAGCTGTCATTTATAACTCTGCAGGTTTGTGAATTACAGTGCCCCTGAGCTCCTTTCTTCAACTCGCTTTCTTTTGAGCTGGCCGCAACACCGCAGGATGGCTTCAGGCCCTAATCTGGTTCCGGTACGGCACACTGAGCCTTTGGTTATTTCCTCTTCCTGGTGGGAAATGAGAGTTAAATTTGCCCGTTCAGACACCTCCAGCTAGCCTCTCATTGGTTCTCGCTATTCCTGTTCATCTTCCGCAGAAATTGCAAACTGTGGCAAACAGGAGGTTAAAGGCGCTGACTCTCCAAGTGGGGAGAGTGTTAGTAAAGCGTCTGGAATGTTGCACCCGAGTACCAGGGGAGGAAAACTGAGACATATTTGAACACGTCTCCCGATCACATGGTTGATCATACTCTGGGTTCCACATGCATGTTTTAGCTGAAGGAAGAATACCTAAAACCTGGGTAGTTGAAACCCGTGGAATGGGTACCATGCCATATGACTTCAAAGGGTCTTCATTTGCTCACTGAACCTCTCCAATCCTATCACTGCTGCGTTTATGCCCCTGTACACATGCCTGATTCTCTTTCGGAGACATAGCAATCTATAGGTTTTAAGATACTTACTAGTCAGGTACATTCTTAGGCGTTTAATATGTGGTGTTGAGTCCATTTCGTTGAGCAAGGAGTAGCTCTTGTCTATTCCATATTTGGCTTAAGGAACTTTAGCTGTGCTCATTTCAATCTCTGGTTTTATGCAGCACCCCAACTCACCTTTCCCCTTAAGCAAGCATACGTTGGTTTTCTAAATTTGAGACCCTGTTCTGTTCTGTAATTCAGTTCCTGTGTAGCCAATTTTCCATTCCGTGTATTAGTGATATCTTATGATGTTTCTTTTTCTGTGTGACTTATTTCAGTTAGAATCATCGTACCTGAATCCACTCATTATGCTGCTACGGGCCTGATGACATAGATTTCATTGCTGAGTGATACTGCATTGTACGTAAGTACCACAAGTTCTTTATCCATTTTTCACTTTCTGTGATATTGAACTTGTACGGTAAACGAGGTTCTTGTAAACGGAGGCGTCCCAAACTTTGGGGTGGCTGTGTCTTTTTGATTTTAATTTCCCTAAGCTATAGGACCATAAGTGGCAGTGCCCTAGGCTCTGTTGCTTTGTTTTTTAGATGTTTTAGTAAACACCATACACTTCTCCCGAGTGGCTGTTGGCAATTTACATCCCGCCCATCAGCATAACAAGGCTCCCAGTTCTCCATGGCCTGTCCTGCCTTTCTGGATTTTACACTTTTTTCAGATGGCCCTTTTGACCGGGGGGAAGTGAGACTTCATTGTAGTGTAGATTTCCTTTGCAAGCTTGCTTGGTTGGCCAAAAAGGGCGTATGCGTTTTTTCCTGAATATATTCAGGAAAAAACGCATACGCCCTTTTTGGCCAAGTGCATCATTGTGGACGTTCTGCCTCTTCTCCTATGCTTTCAATGCAATTCCAGTCTACCTCCTGAAATCGGTTTCCTGCAATTCTGCCCCGCTTTCAAGTCCTCTTGGCAGCCTTACTTCAGTCTATTTTTGGACGATAGCTGTCATTTATAACTCTGCAGGTTTGTGAATTACAGTGCCCCTGAGCTGCTTTCTTCAACTCGCTTTCTTTTGAGCTGGCCGCAACACCGCAGGATGGCTTCAGGCCCTAATCTGGTTCCGGCACGGCACGCTGAGCCTTTGGTTATTTCCTCTTCCTGGTGGGAAATGAGAGTTAAATTTGCCCGTCCAGACACCTCCAGCTAGCCTCTCATTGGTTCTCGCTATTCCTGTTCATCTTCCGCAGAAATTGCAAACTGGGCCAAACAGGAGGTTAAAGGCGCTGACTCTCCAAGTGGGGAGAGTGTTAGTAAAGCATCTGGAATGTTGCACCCGAGTACCAGGGGAGGAAAACTGAGACATATTTGAACACGTCTCTCGTTCACATGGTTGATCATACTTGGGTTACACATGCATGTTTTAGCTGAAGGAAGAATACCTTAAACCTGGAGAGTTGAGACCCGTGGAATGGGTACCATGCAATATGACTTCAAAGGGTCTTCATTTGCTCACCGAACCTCTCCAATCCTATCACTGCTGCATTTATGCCCCTGTACACACGCTTGATTCTCTTTTGGAGACATAGCAATCCATAGGTTTTAAGATACTTACTAGTCATGTACATTCTTAGGCGTTTAATATGGGGTTTTGAGTCCATTTCGTTGAGCAAGGAGTAGCTCTTGTCTATTCCATATTTGGCTTAAGGAACTTTATCTGTGCTCATTTCAATCTCTGGTTTTATGCAGCACCCCAACTCACCTTTCCCCTTAAGCAAGCATAAGTTGGTTTTCTAAATTTGAGACCCTGTTCTGTTTTGGAATTCAGTTCCTGTGTAGCCAAGTTTACATTCCGTGTATTACTGATATCTTATGATGTTTCTTTTTCTGTGTGACTTATTTCAGTTAGAATCATCGTACCTGAATCCACTCATTATGCTGCTACGGGCCTGATGACATAGATTTCATTGCTGAGTGATACTGCATTGTACGTAAGTACCACAAGTTCTTTATCCATTTTTCACTTTCTGTGATATTGAACTTGTACGGTAAACGAGGTTCTTGTAAACGGAGGCGTCCCAAACTTTGGGGTGGCTGTGTCTTTTTGATTTTAATTTCCCTAAGCTATAGGACCATAAGTGGAAGTGCCCTAGGCTCTGTTGCTTTGTTTTTTAGATGTTTCAGGAAACACCATACACTTCTCCCGAGTGTCTGTTGGCAATTTACATCCCGCCCATCAGCATAACAAGGCTCCCAATTCTCCATGGCCTGTCCTGCCTTTCTGGATTTTACACTTTTTTCAGATGGCCCTTTTGACCGGGGGGAAGTGAGACTTCATTGTAGTGCAGATTTCCTTTGCAAGCTTGCTTGGTTGGCCAAAAAGGGCGTATGCGTTTTTTCCTGAATATATTCAGGAAAAAACGCATACGCCCTTTTTGGCCAAGTGCATCATTGTGGACGTTCTGCCTCTTTTCCTATGCTTTCAATGCAATTCCAGTCTACCTCCTGAAATCGGTTTCCTGCAATTCTGCCCCGCTTTCAAGTCCTCTTGGCAGCCTTACTTCAGTCTATTTTTGGACGATAGCTGTCATTTATAACTCTGCAGGTTTGTGAATTACAGTGCCCCTGAGCTCCTTTCTTCAACTCGCTTTCTTTTGAGCTGGCCGCAACACCGCAGGATGGCTTCAGGCCCTAATCTGGTTCCGGTACGGCACACTGAACCTTTGGTTATTTCCTCTTCCTGGTGGGAAATGAGAGTTAAATCTGCCCTTTCAGACACCTCCAGCTAGCCTCTCATTGGTTCTCGCTATTCCTGTTCATCTTCCGCAGAAATTGCAAACTGTGGCAAACAGGAGGTTAAAGGCGCTGACTCTCCAAGTGGGGAGAGTGTTAGTAAAGCGTCTGGAATGTTGCACCCGAGTACCAGGGGAGGAAAACTGAGACATATTTGAACACGTCTCCCGATCACATGGTTGATCATACTCTGGGTTCCACATGCATGTTTTAGCTGAAGGAAGAATACCTAAAACCTGGGTAGTTGAAACCCGTGGAATGGGTACCATGCAATATGACTTCAAAGAGTCTTCATTTGCTCACTGAACCTCTCCAATCCTATCACTGCTGCGTTTATGCCCCTGTACACATGCCTGATTCTCTTTCGGAGACATAGCAATCTATAGGTTTTAAGATACTTACTAGTCAGGTACATTCTTAGGCGTTTAATTTGTGGTGTTGAGTCCATTTCGTTGAGCAAGGAGTAGCTCTTGTCTATTCCATATTTGGCTTAAGGAACTTTATCTGTGCTCATTTCAATCTCTGGTTTTATGCAGCACCCCAACTCACCTTTCCCCTTAAGCAAGCATAAGTTGGTTTTCTAAATTTGAGACCCTGTACTGTTCTGTAATTCAGTTCCTGTGTAGCCAATTTTCCATTCCGTGTATTACTGATATCTTATGATGTTTCTTTTTCTGTGTGACTTATTTCAGTTAGAATCATCGTACCTGAATCCACTCATTATGCTGCTACGGGCCTGATGACATAGATTTCATTGCTGAGTGATACTGCATTGTACGTAAGTACCACAAGTTCTTTATCCATTTTTCACTTTCTGTGATATTGAACTTGTACGGTAAACGAGGTTTTTGTAAACAGAGGCGTCCCAAACTTTCGGGTGGCTGTGTCTTTTTGATTTTAATTTCCCTAAGCTATAGGACCATAAGTGGAAGTGCCCTAGGCTCTGTTGCTTTGTTTTTTAGATGTTTCAGGAAACACCATACACTTCTCCCGAGTGTCTGTTGGCAATTTACATCCCGCCCATCAGCATAACAAGGCTCCCAGTTCTCCATGGCCTGTCCTGCCTTTCTGGATTTTACACTTTTTTCAGATGGCCCTTTTGACCGGGGGGAAGTGAGACTTCATTGTAGTGCAGATTTCCTTTGCAAGCTTGCTTGGTTGGCCAAAAAGGGCGTATGCGTTTTTTCGTGAATATATTCAGGAAAAAACGCATACGCCCTTTTTGGCCAAGTGCATCATTGTGGACGTTCTGCCTCTTTTCCTATGCTTTCAATGCATTTCCAGTCTACCTCCTGAAATCAGTTTCCTGCAATTCTGCCCCGCTTTCTAGTTCTCTTGGCAGCCTTACTTCAGTCTATTTTTGGACAATAGCTCTCATTTATAACTCTGCAGGTTTGTGAATTACAGTGCCCCTGAGCTCCTTTCTTCAACTCGCTTTCTTGTGAGCTGGCCGCAACACCGCAGGATGGCTTCAGGCCCTAATCTGGTTCCGGCACGGCACGCTGAGCCTTTGGTTAATTCCTCTTCCTGGTGGGAAATGAGAGTTAAATTTGCCCGTCCAGACACCTCCAGCTAGTCTCTCATTGGTTCTCGCTATTCCTGTTCATCTTCCGCAGAAATTGCAAACTGGGCCAAACAGGAGGTTAAAGGGACTGACTCTCCAAGTCGGGAGACTGTTAGTAAAGCATCTGGAATGTTGCACCCGAGTACCAGGGTACGAAAACTGAGACATATTTGAACACGTCTCCCGATCACATGGTTGATCATACTCTGGGTTCCACATGCATGTTTTAGCTGAAGGAAGAATACCTTAAACCTGGGTAGTTGAAACCCGTGGAATGGGTACCATGCAATATGACTTCAAAGGGTCTTCATTTGCTCACCGAACCTCTCCAATCCTATCACTGCTGCGTTTATGCCCCTGTACACATGCTTGATTCTCTTTCGGAGACATAGCAATCCATAGGTTTTAAGATACTTACTAGTCAGGTACATTCTTAGGCGTTTAATATGGGGTGTTGAGTCCATTTCGTTGAGCAAGGAGTAGCTCTTGTCTATTCCATATTGGGCTTAAGGAACTTTATCTGTGCTCATTTCAATCTCTGCTTTTATGCAGCACCCCTACTCACCTTTACCCTTAAGCAAGCATAAGTTAGTTTTCTAAATTTGAGACCCTGTTCTGTTCTGTAATTCAGTTCCTGTGTAGCCAAGTTTACATTCCGTGTATTACTGATATCTTATGATGTTTCTTTTTCTGTGTGACTTATTTCAGTTAGAATCATCATACCTGAATCCACTCATTGTGCTGCTAAGGGCCTGGTGACATAGATTTCATTGCTGAGTGATATTGCTTTGTAAGTAAATACCGCAACTTCTTTATCCATTTTTCACTTTCTGAGATGTTGAACTTGTACTGTAAACGAGGTTCTTGTAAACAGAGCCGTTCGAAAGTTTGGGGTGGCTGTGTCTTTTTGATTTTAATTTCCCTAAGCTATAGGACCATAAGTGGCAGTGCCCTAGGCTCTGTTGCTTTGTTTTTTAGATGTTTCAGGAAACACCATACACTTCTCCCAAGTGTCTGTTGGCAATTTACATCCCGCCCATCAGCATAACAAGGCTCCCAGTTCTCCATTGCCTGTCCTGCCTTTCTGGATTTTACACTTTTTTCAGATGGCCCTTTTGACCGGGGGGAAGTGAGACTTCATTGTAGTGCAGATTTCCTTTGCAAGTTTGCTTGGTTGGCCAAAAAGGGCGTATGCGTTTTTTCCTGAATATATTCAGGAAAAAACGCATACGCCCTTTTTGGCCATGTGCATCATTGTGGACGTTCTGCCTCTTTTCCTATGCTTTCAATGCATTTCCAGTCTACCTCCTGAAATCAGTTTCCTGCAATTCTGCCCCGCTTTCTAGTTCTCTTGGCAGCCTTACTTCAGTCTATTTTTGGACGATAGCTGTCATTTATAACTCTGCAGGTTTGTGAATTACAGTGCCCCTGAGCTCCTTTCTTCAACTCGCTTTCTTGTGAGCTGGCCGCAACACCGCAGGATGGCTTCAGGCCCTAATCTGGTTCCGGCACGGCATGCTGAGCCTTTGGTTAATTCCTCTTCCTGGTGGGAAATGAGAGTTAAATTTGCCCGTCCAGACACCTCCAGCTAGTCTCTCATTGCTTCTCGCTATTCCTGTTCATCTTCCGCAGAAATTGCAAACTGGACCAAACAGGAGGTTAAAGGGACTGACTCTCCAAGTCGGGAGACTGTTAGTAAAGCATCTGGAAGTTTGCACCCGAGTACCAGGGTACAAAAACTGAGACATATTTGAACACGTCTCCCGATCACATGGTTGATCATACTCTGGGTTCCACATGCATGTTTTAGCTGAAGGAAGAATACCTTAAACCTGGGTAGTTGAAACCCGTGGAATGGGTACCATGCAATATGACTTCAAAGGGTCTTCATTTGCTCACCGAACCTCTCCAATCCTATCACTGCTGCGTTTATGCCCCTGTACACATGCTTGATTCTCTTTCGGAGACATAGCAATCCATAGGTTTTAAGATACTTACTAGTCAGGTACATTCTTAGGCGTTTAATATGGGGTGTTGAGTCCATTTCGTTGAGCAAAGAGTAACTCTTGTCTATTCCATATTTGGCTTAAGGAACTTTATCTGTGCTCATTTCAATCTCTGGTTTTATGCAGCACCCCTACTCACCTTTACCCTTAAGCAAGCATAAGTTGGTTTTCTAAATTTGAGACCCTGTTCTGTTCTGTAATACAGTTCCTGTGTAGCCAAGTTTACATTCCGTGTATTACTGATATCTTATGATGTTTCTTTTTCTGTGTGACTTATTTCAGTTAGAATCATCATACCTGAATCCACTCATTGTGCTGCTAAGGGCCTGGTGACATAGATTTCATTGCTGAGTGATATTGCTTTGTAAGTAAATACCGCAACTTCTTTATCCATTTTTCACTTTCTGCGATGTTGAACTTGTACTGTAAACGAGGTTCTTGTAAACAGAGCCGTTCCAAACTTTGGGGTGGCTGTGTCTTTTTGATTTTAATTTCCCTAAGCTATAGGACCATAAGTGGCAGTGCCCTAGGCTCTGTTGCTTTGTTTTTTAGATGTTTCAGGAAACACCATACACTTCTCCCCAGTGTCTGTTGGCAATTTACATCCCGCCCATCAGCATAACAAGGCTCCCAGTTCTCCATGGCCTGTCCTGCCTTTCTGGATTTTACACTTTATTCAGATAGCCCTTTTGACCGGGGGGAAGTGAGACTTCATTGTAGTGCAGATTTCCTTTGCAAGTTTGCTTGGTTGGCCAAAAAGGGCGTATGCGTTTTTTCCTGAATATATTCAGGAAAAAACGCATACGCCCTTTTTGGCCAAGTGCATCATTGTGGACGTTCTGCCTCTTTTCCTATGCTTTCAATGCAATTCCAGTCTACCTCTTGAAATCGGTTTCCTGCAATTCTGCCCCGCTTTCAAGTCCTCTTGGCAGCCTTACTTCAGTCTATTTTTGGACGATAGCTGTCATTTATAACTCTGCAGGTTTGTGAATTACAGTGCCCCTGAGCTCCTTTCTTCAACACGCTTTCTTTTGAGCTGGCCGCAACACCGCAGGATGGCTTCAGGCCCTAATCTGGTTCCGGCACGGCACACTGAGCGTTTGGTTAATTCCTCTTCCTGGTGGGAAATGAGAGTTAAATTTGCCCGTCCAGACACCTCCAGCTAGTCTCTCATTGGTTCTCCCTATTCCTGTTCATCTTCTGCAGAAATTGCAAACTGGGCCAAACAGGAGGTTAAAGGGACTGACTCTCCAAGTGGGGAGAGTGTTAGTAAAGCGTCTGGAATGTTGCACCCGAGTACCAGGGTACAAAAACTGAGACATATTTGAACACGTCTCCCGATCACATGGTTGATCATACTCTAGGTTCCACATGCATGTTTTAGCTGAAGGAAGAATACCTTAAACCTGGGTAGTTGAAACCCGTGGAATGGGTACCATGCAATATGACTTCAAAGGGTCTTCATTTGCTCACCGAACCTCTCCAATCCTATCACTGCTGCGTTTATGCCCCTGTACACACGCTTGATTCTCTTTTGGAGACATAGCAATCCATAGGTTTTAAGATACTTACTAGTCAGTTACATTCTTAGGCGTTTAATATGGGGTTTTGAGTCCATTTCGTTGAGCAAGGAGTAGCTCTTGTCTATTCCATATTTGGCTTAAGGAACTTTATCTGTGCTCATTTCAATCTTTGGTTTTATGCAGCACCCTAACTCACCTTTCCCCTTAAGCAAGCATAAGTTGGTTTTCTGAATTTGAGACCCTGTGCTGTTTTGGAATTCAGTTCCTGTGTAGCCCAGTTTACATTCCGTGTATTAGTGATATCTTATGATGTTTCTTTTTCTGTGTGACTTATTTCAGTTAGAATCATCGTACCTGAATCCACTCATTGTGCTGCTAAGGGCCTGATGACACAGATTTCATTGCTGAGTGATACTGCATTGTACGTAAGTACCACAAGTTCTTTATCCATTTTTCACTTTCTGTGATATTGAACTTGTACGGTAAACGAAGTTCTTGTAAACAGAGGCATCCCAAATTTTGGGGTGGCTGTGTCTTTTTGATTTTAATTTCCCTAAGCTATAGGACCATAAGTGGAAGTGCCCTAGGCTCTGTTGCTTTGTTTTTTAGATGTTTCAGGAAACACGATACACTTCTCCTTAGTGTCTGTTGGCAATTTACATCCCGCCCATCAGCATAACAAGGCTCCCAGTTCTCCATGGCCTGTCCTGCCTTTCTGGATTTTACACTTTTTTCAGATGGCCCTTTTGACCGGGGGGAAGTGAGACTTCATTGTAGTGCAGATTTCCTTTGCAAGCTTGCTTGCTTGGCCAAAAAGGGCGTATGCGTTTTTTCCTGAATATATTCAGGAAAAAACGCATACGCCCTTTTTGGCCAAGTGCATCATTGTGGACGTTCTGCCTCTTTTCCTATGCTTTCAATGCAATTCCAGTCTACCTCTTGAAATCGGTTTCCTGCAATTCTGCCCCGCTTTCAAGTCCTCTTGGCATCCTTACTTCAGTCTATTTTTGGACGATAGCTCTCATTTATAACTCTGCAGGTTTGTGAATTACAGTGCCCCTGAGCTCCTTTCTTCAACACGCTTTCTTTTGAGCTGGCCGCAACACCGCAGGATGGCTTCAGGCCCTAATCTGGTTCCTGCACGGCATGCTGAGCCTTTGGTTAATTCCTCTTCCTGGTGGGAAATGAGAGTTAAATTTGCCCGTCCAGACACCTCCAGCTAGTCTCTCATTGGTTCTCCCTATTCCTGTTCATCTTCTGCAGAAATTGCAAACTGGGCCAAACAGGAGGTTAAAGGGACTGACTCTCCAAGTGGGGAGAGTGTTAGTAAAGCGTCTGGAATGTTGCACCCGAGTACCAGGGTACAAAAACTGAGACATATTTGAACACGTCTCTCGATCACATGGTTGATCATACTCTAGGTTCCACATGCATGTTTTAGCTGAAGGAAGAATACCTTAAACCTGGGTAGTTGAAACCCGTGGAATGGGTACCATGCAATATGACTTCAAAGGGTCTTCATTTGCTCACCGAACCTCTCCAATCCTATCACTGCTGCGTTTATGCCCCTGTACACACGCTTGATTCTCTTTTGGAGACATAGCAATCCATAGGTTTTAAGATACTTACTAGTCAGTTACATTCTTAGGCGTTTAATATGCGGTGTTGAGTCCATTTCGTTGACCAAGGAGTAGCTGTTGTCTATTCCATATTTGGCTTAAGGAACTTTATCTGTGCTCATTTCAATCTCTGGTTTTATGCAGCACCCCAACTCACCTTTCCCCTTAAGCAAGCATAAGTTGGTTTTCTAAATTTGAGACACTGTTCTGTTCTGTAATTCAGTTCCTGTGTAGCCAAGTTTACATTCCGTGTATTAGTGATATCTTATGATGTTTCTTTTTCTGTGTGACTTATTTCAGTTAGAATCATCATACCTGAATCCACTCATTGTTCTGCTAAGGGCCTGATGACATAGATTTCATTGCTGAGTGATATTGCTTTGTAAGTAAATACCACAACTTCTTTATCCATTTTTCACTTTCTGCGATGTTGAACTTGTACTGTAAACGAGGTTCTTGTAAACGGAGGCGTCCCAAACTTTGGGGTGGCTGTGTCTTTTTGATTTTAATTTCCCTAAGCTATAGGACCATAAGTGGCAGTGCCCTAGGCTCTGTTGCTTTGTTTTTTACATGTTTCAGGAAACACCATACACTTCTCCCGAGTGTCTGTTGGCAATTTACATCCCGCCCATCAGCATAACAAGGCTCCCAGTTCTCCATGGCCTGTCCTAACTTTCTGGATTTTACACTTTTTTCAGATGGCCCTTTTGACCGGGGGGAAGTGAGACTTCATTGTAGTGCAGATTTCCTTTGCAAGCTTGCTTGGTTGGCCAAAAAGGGCGTATGCGTTTTTTCCTGAATATATTCAGGAAAAAACGCATACGCCCTTTTTGGCCAAGTGCATCATTGTGGACGTTCTGCCTCTTTTCCTATGCTTTCAATGCAATTCCAGTCTACCTCCTGAAATCAGTTTCCTGCAATTCTGCCCCGCTTTCAAGTCCTCTTGGCAGCCTTACTTCAGTCTATTTTTGGACGATAGCTGTCATTTATAACTCTGCAGGTTTGTGAATTACAGTGCCCCTGAGCTCCTTTCTTCAACTCGCTTTCTTGTGACCTGGCCGCAACACCGCAGGATGGCTTCAGGCCCTAATCTGGTTCCGGCACGGCACGCTGAGCCTTTGGTTATTTCCTCTTCCTGGTGGGAAATGAGAGTTAAATTTGCCCGTCCAGACACCTCCAGCTAGTCTCTCATTGATTCTCGCTATTCCTGTTCATCTTCCGCAGAAATTGCAAACTGGGCCAAACAGGAGGTTAAAGGGACTGACTCTCCAAGTGTGGAGAGTGTTAGTAAAGCGTCTGGAATGTTGCACCCGAGTACCAGGGGAAGAAAACTGAGACATATTTGAACACGTCTCCCGTTCACATGGTTGATCATACTCTGGGTTCCACATGCATGTTTTAGCTGATGGAAGAATACCTTAAACCTGGAGAGTTGAGACCCGTGTAATGGGTACCATGCAATGTGACTTCAAAGGGTCTTCATTTGCTCACCGAATCTCTCCAATCCTATCACTGCTGCGTTTATGCCCCTGTACACACGCTTGCTTCTCTTTTGGAGACATAGCAATCCATAGATTTTAAGATACTTACTAGTCATGTACATTCTTAGGCGTTTAATATGTGGTGTTGAGTCCATTTCGTTGAGCAAGGAGTAGCTCTTGTCTATTCCATATTTGGCTTAAGGAACTTTATCTGTGCTCATTTCAATCTCTGGTTTTATGCAGCACCCTAACTCACCTTTCCCCTTAAGCAGGCAGAAGTTGGTTTTCTAAATTTGAGACCCTGTTCTGTTCTGTAATTCAGTTCCTGTGTAGCCAAGTTTACATTCCGTGTATTACTGATAACTTATGATGTTTCTTTTTCTGTGTGACTTATTTCAGTTAGAATCATCATACCTGAATCCACTCATTGTGCTGCTAAGGGCCTGATGACATAGATTTTTTTGCTGAGTGATACTGCATTGTACGTAAGTACCACAAGTTCTTTATCCATTTTTCACTTTCTGTGATATTGAACTTGTACGGTAAACGAGGTTCTTGTAAACAGAGGCGTCCCAAATTTTGGGGTGGCTGTGTCTTTTTGATTTTAATTTCCCTAAGCTATAGGACCATAAGTGGAAGTGCCCTAGGCTCTGTTGCTTTGTTTTTTAGATGTTTCAGGAAACACCATACACTTCTCCCGAGTGGCTGTTGGCAATTTACATCCCGCCCATGAGCATAACAACGCTCCCAGTTCTCCATGGCCTGTCCTGCCTTTCTGGATTTTACACTTTTTTCAGATGGCCCTTTTGACCGGGGGGAAGTGAGACTTCATTGTAGTGCAGATTTCCTTTGCAAGCTTGCTTGGTTGGCCAAAAAGGGCGTATGCGTTTTTTCCTGAATATATTCAGGAAAAAACGCATACGCCCTTTTTGGCCAAGTGCATCATTGTGGACGTTCTGCCTCTTTTCCTATGTTTTCAATGCAATTCCAGTCTACCTCCTGAAATCGGTTTCCTGCAATTCTGCCCCGTTTTCAAGTCCTCTTGGCAGCCTTACTTCAGTATATTTTTGGACGATAGCTGTCATTTATAACTCTGCAGGTTTGTGAATTACAGTGCCCCTGAGCTCCTTTCTTCAACTCGCTTTCTTGTGAGCTGGCCGCAACACCGCAGGATGGCTTCAGGCCCTAATCTTGTTGTGGCATGGCACGCTAAGCCTTTGGGTAATTCCTCTTTCTGGTGGGATGTGAGTGTTAAATTTGCCCGTCCAGACACCTCCAGCTAGTCTCTCATTGGTTCTCGCTATTCCTGTTCATCTTCCGCAGAAATTGCAAACTGGGCCAAACAGGAGGTTAAAGGGACTGACTCTCCAAGTCGGGAGAGTGTTAGTAAAGCGTCTGGAATGTTGCACCCGAGTACCAGGGGAGGAAAACTGAGACATATTTGAACACGTCTCCCGTTCACATGGTTGATCATACTCTGGGTTCCACATGCATGTTTTAGCTGAAGAAAGTATACCTTAAACCTGGAGAGTTGAGACCCGTGTAATGGATACCATGCAATATGACTTCAAAGGGTCTTCATTTGCTCACCGAACCTCTCCAATCCTATCACTGCTGCGTTTATGCCCCTGTACACACGCTTGATTCTCTTTCGGAGACATAGCAATCCATAGGTTTTAAGATACTTACTAGTCAGGTACATTCTTAGGCGTTTAATATGGGGTGTTGAGTCCATTTCGTTGAGCAAGGAGTAGCTCTTGTCTATTCCATATTTGGCTTAAGGAACTTTATCTGTGCTCATTTCAATCTCTGGTTTTATGCAGCACCCCAACTCACCTTTCCCCTTAAGCAAGCATAAGTTGGTTTTCTAAATTTGAGACCCTGTTCTGTTCTGTAATTCAGTTCCTGTGTAGCCAAGTTTCCATTCCGTGTATTACTGATATCTTATGATGTTTCTTTTTCTGTGTGACTTATTTCAGTTAGAATCATCATAACTGAATCCACTCATTGTGCTGCTAAGGGCCTGATGACACAGATTTCATTCCTGAGTGATATTGCTTTGTAAGTAAATACCACAAATTCTTTATCCATTTTTCACTTTCTGCGATGTTGAACTTGTACTGTAAACGAGGTTCTTGTAAACAGAGCCGTTCCAAACTTTGGGGTGGCTGTGTCTTTTTGATTTTAATTTCCCTAAGCTATAGGACCATAAGTGGAAGTGCCCTAGGCTCTGTTGCTTTGTTTTTTAGATGTTTCAGGAAACACCATACACTTCTCCCGAGTGGTTGTTGGCAATTTACATCCCGCCCATCAGCATAACAAGGCTCCCAGTTCTCCATGGCCTGTCCTGCCTTTCTGGATTTTACACTTTTTTCAGATGGCCCTTTTGACCGGGGGGAAGTGAGACTTCATTGTAGTGCAGATTTCCTTTGCAAGCTTGCTTGGTTGGCCAAAAAGGGCGTATGCGTTTTTTCCTGAATATATTCAGGAAAAAACGCATACGCCCTTTTTGGCCAAGTGCATCATTGTGGACGTTCTGCCTCTTTTCCTATGCTTTCAATGCAATTCCAGTCTACCTCCTGAAATCGGTTTCCTGCAATTCTGCCCCGCTTTCAAGTCCTCTTGGCAGCCTTACTTCAGTCTATTTTTGGACGATAGCTGTCATTTATAACTCTGCAGGTTTGTGAATTACAGTGCCCCTGAGCTCCTTTCTTCAACTCGCTTTCTTGTGACCTGGCCGCAACACCGCAGGATGGCTTCAGGCCCTAATCTGGTTCCGGCACGGCACGCTGAGCCTTTGGTTATTTCCTCTTCCTGGTGGGAAATGAGAGTTAAATTTGCCCGTCCAGACACCTCCAGCTAGTCTTTCATTGGTTCTCGCTATTCCTGTTCATCTTCCACAGAAATTGCAAACTGGGCCAAACAGGTGGTTAAAGGGACTGACTCTCCAAGTGGGGAGAGTGTTAGTAAAGCGTCTGGAATGTTGCACCCGAGTACGAGGGGAGGAAAACTGAGACATATTTGAACACGTCTCCCGTTCACATGGTTGATCATACTTGGGTTCCACATGCATCTTTTAGCTGAAGGAAGAATACCTTAAACCTGGGTATTTGAAACCCGTGGAATGGGTACCATGCAATATGACTTCAAAGGGTCTTCATTTGCTCACCGAACCTCTCCAATCCTATCACTGCTGCATTTATGCCCCTGTACACATGCTTTATTCTCTTTTGGAGGCATAGCAATCCATAGGTTTTAAGATACTTACTAGTCAGGTACATTCTTAGGCATTTAATATGGGGTTTTGAGTCCATTTCGTTGAGCAAGGAGTAGCTCTTGTCTATTCCATATTTGGCTTAAGGAACTTTATCTGTGCTCATTTCAATCTCTGGTTTTATGCAGCACCCCAACTCACCTTTCCCCTTAAGCAAGCATAAGTTGGTTTTCTAAATTTGAGACCCTGTTCTGTTCTGTAATTCAGTTCCTGTGTAGCCAAGTTTACATTCCGTGTATTAGTGATATCTTATGATGTTTCTTTTTCTGTGTGACTTATTTCAGTTAGAATCATCGTACCTGAATCCACTCATTATGCTGCTACGGGCCCGATGACATAGATTTCATTGCTGAGTGATACTGCATTGTACGTAAGTACCACAAGTTCTTTATCCATTTTTCACTTTCTGCGATGTTGATCTTGTACTGTAAACGAGGTTCTTGTAAACAGAGCCATTCCAAACATTGGGGTGGCTGTGTCTTTTTGATTTTAATTTCCCTAAGCTATAGGACCAAAAGTGGAAGTGCCCTAGGTTCTGTTGCTTTGTTTTTTAGATGTTTCAGGAAACACCATACACTTCTCCCGAGTGGTTGTTGGCAATTTACATCCCGCCCATCAGCATAACAAGGCTCCCAGTTCTCCATGGCCTGTCCTGCCTTTCTGGATTTTACACTTTTTTCAGATGGCCCTTTTGACTGGGGGGAAGTGAGACTTCATTGTAGTGCAGATTTCCTTTGCAAGCTTGCTTGGTTGGCCAAAAAGGGCGTATGCGTTTTTTCCTGAATATATTCAGGAAAAAACGCATACGCCCTTTTTGGCCAAGTGCATCATTGTGGACGTTCGGCCTCTTTTCCTATGCTTTCAATGCAATTCCAGTCTACCTCCTGAAATCGGTTTCCTGCAATTCTGCCCCGCTTTCAAGTCCTCTTGGCAGCCTTACTTCAGTCTATTTTTGGACGATAGCTGTCATTTATAACTCTGCAGGTTTGTGAATTACAGAGCCCCTGAGCTCCTTTCTTCAACTCGCTTTCTTGTGAGCTGGCCGCAACACCGCAGGATGGCTTCAGGCCCTAATATGGTTCCGGCACGGCACGCTGAGCCTTTGGTTATTTCCTCTTCCTGGTGGGAAATGAGAGTTAAATTTGCCCGTCCAGACACCTCCAGCTAGTCTCTCATTGGTTCTCGCTATTCCTGTTCATCTTCCGCAGAAATTGCAAACTGGGCCAAACAGGAGGTTAAAGGCGCTGACTCTCCAAGTGGGGAGAGTGTTAGTAAAGCGTCTGGAATGTTGCACCCGAGTACCAGGGGAGGAAAACTGAGACATATTTGAACACGTCTCCCGTTCACATAGTTGATCATACTCTGGGTTCCACATGCAGGTTTTAGCTGAAGGAAGAATACCTTAAACCTGTGTATTTGAAACCCGTGGAATGGGTACCATGCAATATGACTTCAAAGGGTCTTCATTCACTCACCGAACCTCTCCAATCCTATCACTGCTGCGTTTATGCCCCTGTACACATGCTTGATTCTCTTTTGGAGACATAGAAATCCATAGGTTTTAAGATACTTACTAGTCAGGTACATTCTTAGGCGTTTAATATGCGGTGTTGAGTCCATTTCGTTGAGCAAGGAGTAGCTCTTGTCTATTCCATATTTGGCTTAAGGAACTTTATCTGTGCTCATTTCAATCTCTGGTTTTATGCAGCACCCCAACTCACCTTTCCCCTTAAGCAAGCATAAGTTGGTTTTCTAAATTTGAGACCCTGTTCTGTTCTGTAATTCAGTTCCTGTGTAGCCAAGTTTCCATTCCGTGTATTACTGATATCTTATGATGTTTCTTTTTCTGTGTGACTTATTTCAGTTAGAATCATCATACCTGAATCCACTCATTGTGCTGCTAAGGGCCTGATGACACAGATTTCATTGCTGAGTGATATTGCTTTGTAAGTAAATACCACAACTTCTTTATCCATTTTTCACTTTCTGCGATGTTGAACTTGTACTGTAAACGAGGTTCTTGTAAACAGAGCCGTTCCAAACTTTGGGGTGGCTGTGTCTTTTTGATTTTAATTTCCCTAAGCTATAGGACCATAAGTGGAAGTGCCCTAGGCTCTGTTGCTTTGTTTTTTAGATGTTTCAGGAAACACCATACACTTCTCCCGAGTGGTTGTTGGCAATTTACATCCCGCCCATCAGCATAACAAGGCTCCCAGTTCTCCATGGCCTGTCCTGCCTTTCTGGATTTTACACTTTTTTCAGATGGCCCTTTTGACCGGGGGGAAGTGAGACTTCATTGTAGTGCAGATTTCCTTTGCAAGCTTGCTTGGTTGGCCAAAAAGGGCGTATGCGTTTTTTCCTGAATATATTCAGGAAAAAACGCATACGCCCTTTTTGGCCAAGTGCATCATTGTGGACGTTCTGCCTCTTTTCCTATGCTTTCAATGCAATTCCAGTCTACCTCCTGAAATCGGTTTCCTGCAATTCTGCCCCGCTTTCAAGTCCTCTTGGCAGCCTTACTTCAGTCTATTTTTGGACGATAGCTGTCATTTATAACTCTGCAGGTTTGTGAATTACTGTGCCCCTGAGCTCCTTTCTTCAACTCGCTTTCTTGTGACCTGGCCGCAACACCGCAGGATGGCTTCAGGCCCTAATCTGGTTCCGGCACGGCACGCTGAGCCTTTGGTTATTTCCTCTTCCTGGTGGGAAATGAGAGTTAAATTTGCCCGTCCAGACACCTCCAGCTAGTCTCTCATTGGTTCTCGCTATTCCTGTTCATCTTCCAAGAAATTGCAAACTGTGCCAAACAGGAGGTTAAAGGCGCTGACTTTCCAAGTGGGGAGAGTGTTAGTAAAGCGTCTGGAATGTTGCACCCGAGTACCAGGGGAGGAAAACTGAGACATATTTGAACACGTCTCCCGTTCACATGGTTGATCATACTCTGGGTTCCACATGCATGTTTTAGCTGAAGGAAGAATACCTTAAACCTGGGTATTTGAAACTCGTGGAATGGGTACCATGCAATATGACTTCAAAGGGTCTTCATTTGCTCACCGAACCTCTCCAATCCTATCACTGCTGCGTTTATGCCCCTGTACACATGCTTTATTCTCTTTTGGAGGCATAGCAATCCATAGGTTTTAAGATACTTACTAGTCAGGTACATTCTTAGGCATTTAATATGGGGTGTTGAGTCCATTTCGTTGAGCAAGGAGTAGCTCTTGTCTATTCCATATTTGGCTTAAGGAACTTTATCTGTGCTCATTTCAATCTCTGGTTTTATGCAGCACCCCAACTCACCTTTCCCCTTAAGCAAGCATAAGTTGGTTTTCTAAATTTGAGACCCTGTTCTGTTCTGTAATTCAGTTCCTGTGTAGCCAAGTTTACATTCCGTGTATTAGTGATATCTTATGATGTTTCTTTTTCTGTGTGACTTATTTCAGTTAGAATCATCGTACCTGAATCCAGTCATTATGCTGCTACGGGCCTGATGACATAGATTTCATTGCTGAGTGATACTGCATTGTACGTAAGTACCACAAGTTCTTTATCCATTTTTCACTTTCTGCGATGTTGAACTTGTACTGTAAATGAGGTTCTTGTAAACAGAGCCGTTCCAAACTTTGGGGTGGCTGTGTCTTTTTGATTTTAATTTCCCTAGGCTATAGGACCATAAGTGGAAGTGCCCTAGGTTCTGTTGCTTTGTTTTTTAGATGTTTCAGGAAACACCATACACTTCACCCGAGTGGCTGTTGGAAATTTACATCCCGCCCATCAGCATAACAAGGCTCCCAGTTCTCCATGGCCTGTCCTGCCTTTCTGGATTTTACACTTTTTTCAGATGGCCCTTTTGACCGGGGGGAAGTGAGACTTCATTGTAGTGCAGATTTCCTTTGCAAGCTTGCTTGGTTGGCCAAAAAGGGCGTATGCGTTTTTTCCTGAATATATTCAGGAAAAAACGCATACGCCCTTTTTGGCCAAGTGCATCATTGTGGACTTTCTGCCTCTTTTCCTATGCTTTCAATGCAATTCCAGTCTACCTCCTGAAATCTGTTTCCTGCAATTCTGCCCTGTTTGAAGTCCTCTTGGCAGCCTTACTTCAGTCTATTTTTGGACGAAAGCTGTCATTTATAACTCTGCAGGTTTGTGAATTACAGTGCCCCTGAGCTCCTTTCTTCAACTCGCTTTCTTGTGACCTGGCCGCAACACCGCAGGATGTCTTCAGGCCCTAATCTGGTTCTGGCACGGCATGCTGAGCCTTTGGTTAATTCCTCTTCCTGGTGGGAAATGAGAGTTAAATTTGCCCATCCAGACACCTCCAGCTAGCCTCTCATTGGTTCTCGCTATTCCTGTTCATCTTCCGCAGAAATTGCAAACTGGGCCAAACAGGAGGTTAAAGGGACTGACTCTCCAAGTGGGGAGAGTGTTAGTAAAGCGTCTGGAATGTTGCACCCGAGTACCAGGGTACGAAAACTGAGACATATTTGAACACGTCTCCCGTTCACATGGTTGATCATACTTGGGTTCCACATGCATGTTTTAGCTGAAGGAAGAATACCTTAAACCTGGGTATTTGAAACCCGTGGAATGGGTACCATGCAATATGACTTCAAAGGGTCTTCATTTGCTCACCGAACCTCTCCAATCCTATCACTGCTGCGTTTATGCCCCTGTACACATGCTTGATTCTCTTTCGGAGACATAGCAATCCATAGGTTTTAAGATACTTACTAGTCAGGTACATTCTTAGGCGTTTAATATGCGGTGTTGAGTCCATTTCGATGAGCAAGGAGTAGCTCTTGTCCATTCCATATTTGGCTTAAGGAAATTTATCTGTGCTCATTTCAATCTCTGGTTTTATGCAGCACCCCAACTCACCTTTCCCCTTAAGCAAGCATAAGTTGGTTTTCTAAATTTGAGACCCTGTTCTGTTCTGTAATTCAGTTCCTGTGTAGCCAAGTTTACATTCCGTGTATTACTGATATCTTATGATGTTTCTTTTTCTGTGTGACTTATTTCAGTTAGAATCATCATACCTGAATCCACTCATTGTGCTGCTAAGGGCCTGATGACACAGATTTCATTGCTGAGTGATATTGCTTTGTAAGTAAATACCACAACTTCTTTATCCATTTTTCACTTTCTGCGATGTTGAACTTGTACTGTAAACGAGGTTCTTGTAAACAGAGCCATTCTAAACTTTGGGGTGGCTGTGTCTTTTTGATTTTAAATTCCCTAAGCTATAGGACCATAAGTGGAAGTGCCCTAGGCTCTGTTGCTTTGTTTTTTAGATGTTTCAGGAAACACCATACACTTCTCCCGAGTGGTTGTTGGCAATTTACATCCCGCCCATCAGCATAACAAGGCTCCCAGTTCTCCATGGCCTGTCCTGCCTTTCTGGATTTTACACTTTTTTCAGATGGCCCTTTTGCCCGGGGGGAAGTGAGACTTCATTGTAGTGCAGATTTCCTTTGCAAGCTTGCTTGGTTGGCCAAAAAGGGCGTATGCGTTTTTTCCTGAATATATTCAGGAAAAAACGCATACGCCCTTTTTGGCCAAGTGCATCATTGTGGACGTTCTGCCTCTTTTCCTATGCTTTCAATGCAATTCCAGTCTACCTCCTGAAATCGGTTTCCTGCAATTCTGCCCCGCTTTCAAGTCCTCTTGGCAGCCTTACTTCAGTCTATTTTTGGACGATAGTTGTCATTTATAACTCTGCAGGTTTGTGAATTACAGTGTCCCTGAGCTCCTTTCTTCAACTCGCTTTCTTGTGACCTGGCCGCAACAACGCAGGATGTCTTCAGGACCTAATCTGGTTCTGGCACGGCACGCTGAGCCTTTGGTTAATTCCTCTTCCTGGTGGGAAATGAGAGTTAAATTTGCCCATCCAGATACCTCCAGCTAGTCTCTCATTGGTTCTCGCTATTCCTGTTCATCTTCCACAGAAATTGCAAACTGGGCCAAACAGGAGGTTAAAGGGACTGACTCTCCAAGTGGGGAGAGTGTTAGTAAAGCGTCTGGAATGTTGCACCCGAGTACCAGGGTACGAAACCTGAGACATATTTGAACATGTCTCCCGATCACATGGTTGATCATACTCTAGGTTCCACATGCATGTTTTAGCTGAAGGAAGAATACCTTAAACCTGGGTAGTTGAAACCCGTGGAATGGGTACCATGCAATGTGACTTCAAAGGGTCTTCATTTGCTCACCGAACCTCTCCAGTCCTATCACTGCTGCGTTTATGCCCCTGTACACATGCTTGATTCTCTTTTGGAGACATAGCAGTCCATAGGTTTTAAGATACTTACTAGTCAGGTATATTCTTAGGCGTTTAATATGCGGTGTTGAGTCCATTTCGTTGAGCAAGGAGTAGCTCTTGTCTATTCCATATTTGGCTTAAGGAACTTTATCTGTGCTCATTTCAATCTCTGGTTTTATGCAGCACCCCAACTCACCTTTCCCCTTAAGCAAGCATAAGTTGGTTTTCTAAATTTGAGACCCTGTTCTGTTCTGTAATTCAGTTCCTGTGTAGCCAAGTTTCCATTCCGTGTATTACTGATATCTTATGATGTTTCTTTTTCTGTGTGACTTACTTCAGTTAGAATCATCATACCTGAATCCACTCATTGTGCTGCTAAGGGCCTGATGACATAGATTTCATTGCTGAGATATATTGCTTTGTAAGTAAATACCACAACTTCTTTATCCATTTTTCACTTTCTGCGATGTTGAACTTGTACTGTAAACGAGGTTCTTGTAAACAGAGCCGTTCCAAACTTTGGGGTGGCTGTGTCTTTTTGATTTTAATTTCCCTAAGCTATAGGACCATAAGTGGAAGTGCCCTAGGTTCTGTTGCTTTGTTTTTTAGATGTTTCAGGAAACACCATACACTTCTCCCGAGTGGTTGTTGGCAATTTACATCCCGCCCATCAGCATAACAAGGCTCCCAGTTCTCCATGGCCTGTCCTGCCTTTCTGGATTTTACACTTTTTTCAGATGGCACTTTTGACTGAGGGGAAGTGAGACTTCATTGTAGTGCAGATTTCCTTTGCAAGCTTGCTTGGTTGGCCAAAAAGAGCGTATGGGTTTTTTCCTGAATATATTCAGGAAAAAACGCATACGCCCTTTTTGGCCAAGTGCATCATTGTGGACGTTCTGCCTCTTTTCCTATGCTTTCAATGCAATTCCAGTCTACCTCCTGAAATCGGTTTCCTGCAATTCTGCCCCGCTTTCAAGTCCTCCTGGCAGCTTTACTTCAGTATATTTTTGGACGATAGCTGTCATTTATTACTCTGCAGGTTTGTGAATTACAGTGCCCCTGAGCTGCTTTCTTCAACTCGCTTTCTTTTGAGCTGGCCGCAACACCGCAGGATGGCTTCAGGCCCTAATCTGGATCCGGTACGGCACGCTGAGCCTTTGGTTATTTCCTCTTCCTGGTGGGAAATGAGAGTTAAATTTGCCCGTCCAGACACCTCCAGCTACCCTCTCATTGGTTCTCGCTATTCCTGTTCATCTTCCGCAGAAATTGCAAACTGGGCCAAACAGGAGGTTAAAGGCGCTGACTCTCCAAGTGGGGAGAGTGTTAGTAAAGCGTCTGGAATGTTGCACCCGAGTACCAGGGGAGGAAAACTGAGACATATTTGAACACGTCTCCCGATCACATGGTTGATCATACTCTGGGTTCCACATGCATGTTTTAGCTGAAGGAAGAATACCTAAAATCTGGGTAGTTGAAACCCGTGGAATGGGTACCATGCAATATGACTTCAAAGGGTCTTCATTTGCTCACTGAACCTCTCCAATCCTATCACTGTTGCGTTTATGCCCCTGTACACATGCTTGATTCTCTTTCGGAGACATAGCAATCTATAGGTTTTAAGAAACTTACTAGTCAGGTACATTCTTAGGCGTTTAATATGCGGTGTTGAGTCCATTTCGTTGAGCAAGGAGTAGCTCTTGTCTATTCCATATTTGGCTTAAGGAACTTTATCTGTGCTCATTTCAATCTCTGGTTTTATGCAGCACCCCAACTCACCTTTCCCCTTAAGCAAGCATAAGTTGGTTTTCTAAATTTGAGACCCTGTTCTGTTCTGTAATTCGGTTCCTGTGTAGCCAAGTTTACATTCCTTGTATTACTGATATCTTATGATGTTTCTTTTTCTGTGTGACTTATTTCAGTTAGAATCATCATACCTGAATCCACTCATTGTGCTGCTAAGGGCCTGATGACACAGATTTCATTGCTGCGTGATATTGCTTTGTAAGTAAATACCACAAATTCTTTATCCATTTTTCACTTTCTGCGATGTTGAACTTGTACTGTAAACGAGGTTCTTGTAAACAGAGCCATTCCAAACTTTGGGGTGGCTGTGTCTTTTAGATTTTAATTTCCCTAAGCTATAGGACCATAAGTGGAAGTGCCCTAGGTTCTGTTGCTTTGTTTTTTAGATGTTTCAGGAAACACCATACACTTCTCCCGAGTGGTTGTTGGCAATTTACATCCCGCCCATCAGCATAACAAGGCTCCCAGTTCTCCATGTCCTGTCCTGCCTTTCTGGATTTTACACTTTTTTCAGATGGCCCTTTTGACCGGGGGGAAGTGAGACTTCATTGTAGTGCAGATTTCCTTTGCAAGCTTGCTTGGTTGGCCAAAAAGGGCGTATGCGTTTTTTCCTGAATATATTCAGGAAAAAACGCATACGCCCTTTTTGGCCAAGTGCATCATTGTGGACGTTCGGCCTCTTTTCCTATGCTTTCAATGCAATTCCAGTCTACCTCCTGAAATCGGTTTCCTGCAATTCTGCCCCGCTTTCAAGTCCTCTTGGCAGCCTTACTTCAGTCTATTTTTGGATGATAGCTGTCATTTATAACTCTGCAGGTTTGTGAATTACAGTGCCCCTGAGCTCCTTTCTTCAACTCGCTTTCTTGTGAGCTGGCCGCAACACCGCAGGATGACTTCAGGCCCTAATCTGGTTCCGGCACGGCACACTGAGCCTTTGGTTATTTCCTCTTCCTGGTGGGAAATGAGAGTTAAATTTGCCCGTCCAGACACCTCCAGCTAGCCTCTCATTGGTTCTCGCTATTCCTGTTCATCTTCCGCAAAAATTGCAAACTGGGCCAAACAGGAGGTTAAAGGCGCTGACTCTCCAAGTGGGGAGAGTGTTAGTAAAGCGTCTGGAATGTTGCACCCGAGTACCAGGGGAGGAAAACTGAGACATATTTGAACACGTCTCCCGTTCACATGGTTGATCATACTTGGGTTCCACATGCATGTTTTAGCTGAAGGAAGAATACCTAAAACCTGGGTAGTTGAAACCCGTGGAATGGGTACCATGCAATATGACTTCAAAGGGTCTTCATTTGCTCACCGAACCTCTCCAATCCTATCACTGCTGCGTTTATGCCCCTGTACACATGCTTGATTCTCTTTCGGAGACATAGCAATCCATAGGTTTTAAGATACTTACTAGTCAGGTACATTCTTAGGCGTTTAATATGCGGTGTTGAGTCCATTTCATTGAGCAAGGAGTAGCTCTTGTGTATTCCATATTTGGCTTAAGGAACTTTATCTGTGCTCATTTCAATCTCTGGTTTTATGCAGCACCCCAACTCACCTTTCCCCTTAAGCAAGCATAAGTTGGTTTTCTAAATTTGAGACCCTGTTCTGTTCTGTAATTCAGTTCCTGTGTGGCCAAGTTTACATTCCGTGTATTACTGATATCTTATGATGTTTCTTTTTCTGTGTGACTTATTTCAGTTAGAATCATCATACCTGAATCCACTCATTGTGCTGCTAAGGGCCTGATGACACAGATTTCATTGCTGAGTGATATTGCTTTGTAAGTAAATACCACAACTTCTTTATCCATTTTTCACTTTCTGCGATGTTGAACTTGTACTGTAAATGAGGTTCTTGTAAACACAGCCGTTCCAAACTTTGGGGTGGCTGTGTCTTTTTCATTTTAATTTCCCTAAGCTATACGACCATAAGTGGAAGTGCCCTAGGTTCTGTTGCTTTGTTTTTTAGATGTTTCAGGAAACACTCTACACTTCTCCCGAGTGGTTGTTGGCAATTTACATCCCGCCCTTCAGCATAACAAGGCTCCCAGTTCTCCATGGCCTGTCCTGCCTTTCTGGATTTTACACTTTTTTCAGATGGCCCTTTTGACCGGGGGGAAGTGAGACTTCATTGTAGTGCAGATTTCCTTTGCAAGCTTGCTTGGTTGGCCAAAAAGGGCGTATGCGTTTTTTCCTGAATATATTCAGGAAAAAACGCATACGCCCTTTTTGGCCAAGTGCATCATTGTGGACTTTCTGCCTCTTTTCCTATGCTTTCAATGCAATTCCAGTCTACCTCCTGAAATCTGTTTCCTGCAATTCTGCCCTGTTTGAAGTCCTCTTGGCAGCCTTACTTCAGTCTATTTTTGGACGAAAGCTGTCATTTATAACTCTGCAGGTTTGTGAATTACAGTGCCCCTGAGCTCCTTTCTTCAACTCGCTTTCTTGTGACCTGGCCGCAACACCGCAGGATGTCTTCAGGCCCTAATCTGGTTCTGGCACGGCACGCTGAGCCTTTGGTTAATTCCTCTTCCTGGTGGGAAATGAGAGTTAAATTTGCCCATCCAGACACCTCCAGCTAGCCTCTCATTGGTTCTCGCTATTCCTGTTCATCTTCCGCAGAAATTGCAAACTGGGCCAAACAGGAGGTTAAAGGGACTGACTCTCCAAGTGGGGAGAGTGTTAGTAAAGCGTCTGGAATGTTGCACCCGAGTACCAGGGTACGAAAACTGAGACATATTTGAACACGTCTCCCGTTCACATGGTTGATCATACTTGGGTTCCACATGCATGTTTTAGCTGAAGGAAGAATACCTTAAACCTGGGTATTTGAAACCCGTGGAATGGGTACCATGCAATATGACTTCAAAGGGTCTTCATTTGCTCACCGAACCTCTCCAATCCTATCACTGCTGCGTTTATGCCCCTGTACACATGCTTGATTCTCTTTCGGAGACATAGCAATCCATAGGTTTTAAGATACTTACTAGTCAGGTACATTCTTAGGCGTTTAATATGCGGTGTTGAGTCCATTTCGATGAGCAAGGAGTAGCTCTTGTCCATTCCATATTTGGCTTAAGGAAATTTATCTGTGCTCATTTCAATCTCTGGTTTTATGCAGCACCCCAACTCACCTTTCCCCTTAAGCAAGCATAAGTTGGTTTTCTAAATTTGAGACCCTGTTCTGTTCTGTAATTCAGTTCCTGTGTAGCCAAGTTTACATTCCGTGTATTACTGATATCTTATGATGTTTCTTTTTCTGTGTGACTTATTTCAGTTAGAATCATCATACCTGAATCCACTCATTGTGCTGCTAAGGGCCTGATGACACAGATTTCATTGCTGAGTGATATTGCTTTGTAAGTAAATACCACAACTTCTTTATCCATTTTTCACTTTCTGCGATGTTGAACTTGTACTGTAAACGAGGTTCTTGTAAACAGAGCCATTCTAAACTTTGGGGTGGCTGTGTCTTTTTGATTTTAAATTCCCTAAGCTATAGGACCATAAGTGGAAGTGCCCTAGGCTCTGTTGCTTTGTTTTTTAGATGTTTCAGGAAACACCATACACTTCTCCCGAGTGGTTGTTGGCAATTTACATCCCGCCCATCAGCATAACAAGGCTCCCAGTTCTCCATGTCCTGTCCTGCCTTTCTGGATTTTACACTTTTTTCAGATGGCCCTTTTGACCGGGGGGAAGTGAGACTTCATTGTAGTGCAGATTTCCTTTGCAAGCTTGCTTGGTTGGCCAAAAAGGGCGTATGCGTTTTTTCCTGAATATATTCAGGAAAAAACGCATACGCCCTTTTTGGCCAAGTGCATCATTGTGGACGTTCTGCCTCTTTTCCTATGCTTTCAATGCAATTCCAGTCTACCTCCTGAAATCGGTTTCCTGCAATTCTGCCCCGCTTTCAAGTCCTCTTGGCAGCCTTACTTCAGTCTATTTTTGGACGATAGCTGTCATTTATAACTCTGCAGGTTTGTGAATTACAGTGTCCCTGAGCTCCTTTCTTCAACTCGCTTTCTTGTGACCTGGCCGCAACAACGCAGGATGTCTTCAGGACCTAATCTGGTTCTGGCACGGCACGCTGAGCCTTTGGTTAATTCCTCTTCCTGGTGGGAAATGAGAGTTAAATTTGCCCATCCAGATACCTCCAGCTAGTCTCTCATTGGTTCTCGCTATTCCTGTTCATCTTCCACAGAAATTGCAAACTGGGCCAAACAGGAGGTTAAAGGGACTGACTCTCCAAGTGGGGAGAGTGTTAGTAAAGCGTCTGGAATGTTGCACCCGAGTACCAGGGTACGAAACCTGAGACATATTTGAACATGTCTCCCGATCACATGGTTGATCATACTCTAGGTTCCACATGCATGTTTTAGCTGAAGGAAGAATACCTTAAACCTGGGTAGTTGAAACCCGTGGAATGGGTACCATGCAATGTGACTTCAAAGGGTCTTCATTTGCTCACCGAACCTCTCCAGTCCTATCACTGCTGCGTTTATGCCCCTGTACACATGCTTGATTCTCTTTTGGAGACATAGCAGTCCATAGGTTTTAAGATACTTACTAGTCAGGTATATTCTTAGGCGTTTAATATGCGGTGTTGAGTCCATTTCGTTGAGCAAGGAGTAGCTCTTGTCTATTCCATATTTGGCTTAAGGAACTTTATCTGTGCTCATTTCAATCTCTGGTTTTATGCAGCACCCCAACTCACCTTTCCCCTTAAGCAAGCATAAGTTGGTTTTCTAAATTTGAGACCCTGTTCTGTTCTGTAATTCAGTTCCTGTGTAGCCAAGTTTACATTCCGTGTATTACTGATATCTTATGATGTTTCTTTTTCTGTGTGACTTACTTCAGTTAGAATCATCATACCTGAATCCACTCATTGTGCTGCTAAGGGCCTGATGACATAGATTTCATTGCTGAGATATATTGCTTTGTAAGTAAATACCACAACTTCTTTATCCATTTTTCACTTTCTGCGATGTTGAACTTGTACTGTAAACGAGGTTCTTGTAAACAGAGCCGTTCCAAACTTTGGGGTGGCTGTGTCTTTTTGATTTTAATTTCCCTAAGCTATAGGACCATAAGTGGAAGTGCCCTAGGTTCTGTTGCTTTGTTTTTTAGATGTTTCAGGAAACACCATACACTTCTCCCGAGTGGTTGTTGGCAATTTACATCCCGCCCATCAGCATAACAAGGCTCCCAGTTCTCCATGGCCTGTCCTGCCTTTCTGGATTTTACACTTTTTTCAGATGGCACTTTTGACTGAGGGGAAGTGAGACTTCATTGTAGTGCAGATTTCCTTTGCAAGCTTGCTTGGTTGGCCAAAAAGAGCGTATGGGTTTTTTCCTGAATATATTCAGGAAAAAACGCATACGCCCTTTTTGGCCAAGTGCATCATTGTGGACGTTCTGCCTCTTTTCCTATGCTTTCAATGCAATTCCAGTCTACCTCCTGAAATCGGTTTCCTGCAATTCTGCCCCGCTTTCAAGTCCTCCTGGCAGCTTTACTTCAGTATATTTTTGGACGATAGCTGTCATTTATTACTCTGCAGGTTTGTGAATTACAGTGCCCCTGAGCTGCTTTCTTCACCTCGCTTTCTTTTGAGCTGGCCGCAACACCGCAGGATGGCTTCAGGCCCTAATCTGGATCCGGTACGGCACGCTGAGCCTTTGGTTATTTCCTCTTCCTGGTGGGAAATGAGAGTTAAATTTGCCCGTCCAGACACCTCCAGCTAGCCTCTCATTGGTTCTCGCTATTCCTGTTCATCTTCCGCAAAAATTGCAAACTGGGCCAAACAGGAGGTTAAAGGCGCTGACTCTCCAAGTGGGGAGAGTGTTAGTAAAGCGTCTGGAATGTTGCACCCGAGTACCAGGGGAGGAAAACTGAGACATATTTGAACACGTCTCCCGTTCACATGGTTGATCATACTTGGGTTCCACATGCATGTTTTAGCTGAAGGAAGAATACCTAAAACCTGGGTAGTTGAAACCCGTGGAATGGGTACCATGCAATATGACTTCAAAGGGTCTTCATTTGCTCACCGAACCTCTCCAATCCTATCACTGCTGCGTTTATGCCCCTGTACACATGCTTGATTCTCTTTCGGAGACATAGCAATCCATAGGTTTTAAGATACTTACTAGTCAGGTACATTCTTAGGCGTTTAATATGCGGTGTTGAGTCCATTTCATTGAGCAAGGAGTAGCTCTTGTGTATTCCATATTTGGCTTAAGGAACTTTATCTGTGCTCATTTCAATCTCTGGTTTTATGCAGCACCCCAACTCACCTTTCCCCTTAAGCAAGCATAAGTTGGTTTTCTAAATTTGAGACCCTGTTCTGTTCTGTAATTCAGTTCCTGTGTGGCCAAGTTTACATTCCGTGTATTACTGATATCTTATGATGTTTCTTTTTCTGTGTGACTTATTTCAGTTAGAATCATCATACCTGAATCCACTCATTGTGCTGCTAAGGGCCTGATGACACAGATTTCATTGCTGAGTGATATTGCTTTGTAAGTAAATACCACAACTTCTTTATCCATTTTTCACTTTCTGCGATGTTGAACTTGTACTGTAAATGAGGTTCTTGTAAACACAGCCGTTCCAAACTTTGGGGTGGCTGTGTCTTTTTCATTTTAATTTCCCTAAGCTATACGACCATAAGTGGAAGTGCCCTAGGTTCTGTTGCTTTGTTTTTTAGATGTTTCAGGAAACACTCTACACTTCTCCCGAGTGGTTGTTGGCAATTTACATCCCGCCCTTCAGCATAACAAGGCTCCCAGTTCTCCATGGCCTGTCCTGCCTTTCTGGATTTTACACTTTTTTCAGATGGCCCTTTTGACCGGGGGGAAGTGAGACTTCATTGTAGTGCAGATTTCCTTTGCAAGCTTGCTTGGTTGGCCAAAAAGGGCGTATGCGTTTTTTCCTGAATATATTCAGGAAAAAACGCATACGCCCTTTTTGGCCAAGTGCATCATTGTGGACTTTCTGCCTCTTTTCCTATGCTTTCAATGCAATTCCAGTCTACCTCCTGAAATCTGTTTCCTGCAATTCTGCCCTGTTTGAAGTCCTCTTGGCAGCCTTACTTCAGTCTATTTTTGGACGAAAGCTGTCATTTATAACTCTGCAGGTTTGTGAATTACAGTGCCCCTGAGCTCCTTTCTTCAACTCGCTTTCTTGTGACCTGGCCGCAACACCGCAGGATGTCTTCAGGCCCTAATCTGGTTCTGGCACGGCACGCTGAGCCTTTGGTTAATTCCTCTTCCTGGTGGGAAATGAGAGTTAAATTTGCCCATCCAGACACCTCCAGCTAGCCTCTCATTGGTTCTCGCTATTCCTGTTCATCTTCCGCAGAAATTGCAAACTGGGCCAAACAGGAGGTTAAAGGGACTGACTCTCCAAGTGGGGAGAGTGTTAGTAAAGCGTCTGGAATGTTGCACCCGAGTACCAGGGTACGAAAACTGAGACATATTTGAACACGTCTCCCGTTCACATGGTTGATCATACTTGGGTTCCACATGCATGTTTTAGCTGAAGGAAGAATACCTTAAACCTGGGTATTTGAAACCCGTGGAATGGGTACCATGCAATATGACTTCAAAGGGTCTTCATTTGCTCACCGAACCTCTCCAATCCTATCACTGCTGCGTTTATGCCCCTGTACACATGCTTGATTCTCTTTCGGAGACATAGCAATCCATAGGTTTTAAGATACTTACTAGTCAGGTACATTCTTAGGCGTTTAATATGCGGTGTTGAGTCCATTTCGATGAGCAAGGAGTAGCTCTTGTCCATTCCATATTTGGCTTAAGGAAATTTATCTGTGCTCATTTCAATCTCTGGTTTTATGCAGCACCCCAACTCACCTTTCCCCTTAAGCAAGCATAAGTTGGTTTTCTAAATTTGAGACCCTGTTCTGTTCTGTAATTCAGTTCCTGTGTAGCCAAGTTTACATTCCGTGTATTACTGATATCTTATGATGTTTCTTTTTCTGTGTGACTTATTTCAGTTAGAATCATCATACCTGAATCCACTCATTGTGCTGCTAAGGGCCTGATGACACAGATTTCATTGCTGAGTGATATTGCTTTGTAAGTAAATACCACAACTTCTTTATCCATTTTTCACTTTCTGCGATGTTGAACTTGTACTGTAAACGAGGTTCTTGTAAACAGAGCCATTCTAAACTTTGGGGTGGCTGTGTCTTTTTGATTTTAAATTCCCTAAGCTATAGGACCATAAGTGGAAGTGCCCTAGGCTCTGTTGCTTTGTTTTTTAGATGTTTCAGGAAACACCATACACTTCTCCCGAGTGGTTGTTGGCAATTTACATCCCGCCCATCAGCATAACAAGGCTCCCAGTTCTCCATGTCCTGTCCTGCCTTTCTGGATTTTACACTTTTTTCAGATGGCCCTTTTGACCGGGGGGAAGTGAGACTTCATTGTAGTGCAGATTTCCTTTGCAAGCTTGCTTGGTTGGCCAAAAAGGGCGTATGCGTTTTTTCCTGAATATATTCAGGAAAAAACGCATACGCCCTTTTTGGCCAAGTGCATCATTGTGGACGTTCTGCCTCTTTTCCTATGCTTTCAATGCAATTCCAGTCTACCTCCTGAAATCGGTTTCCTGCAATTCTGCCCCGCTTTCAAGTCCTCTTGGCAGCCTTACTTCAGTCTATTTTTGGACGATAGCTGTCATTTATAACTCTGCAGGTTTGTGAATTACAGTGTCCCTGAGCTCCTTTCTTCAACTCGCTTTCTTGTGACCTGGCCGCAACAACGCAGGATGTCTTCAGGACCTAATCTGGTTCTGGCACGGCACGCTGAGCCTTTGGTTAATTCCTCTTCCTGGTGGGAAATGAGAGTTAAATTTGCCCATCCAGATACCTCCAGCTAGTCTCTCATTGGTTCTCGCTATTCCTGTTCATCTTCCACAGAAATTGCAAACTGGGCCAAACAGGAGGTTAAAGGGACTGACTCTCCAAGTGGGGAGAGTGTTAGTAAAGCGTCTGGAATGTTGCACCCGAGTACCAGGGTACGAAACCTGAGACATATTTGAACATGTCTCCCGATCACATGGTTGATCATACTCTAGGTTCCACATGCATGTTTTAGCTGAAGGAAGAATACCTTAAACCTGGGTAGTTGAAACCCGTGGAATGGGTACCATGCAATGTGACTTCAAAGGGTCTTCATTTGCTCACCGAACCTCTCCAGTCCTATCACTGCTGCGTTTATGCCCCTGTACACATGCTTGATTCTCTTTTGGAGACATAGCAGTCCATAGGTTTTAAGATACTTACTAGTCAGGTATATTCTTAGGCGTTTAATATGCGGTGTTGAGTCCATTTCGTTGAGCAAGGAGTAGCTCTTGTCTATTCCATATTTGGCTTAAGGAACTTTATCTGTGCTCATTTCAATCTCTGGTTTTATGCAGCACCCCAACTCACCTTTCCCCTTAAGCAAGCATAAGTTGGTTTTCTAAATTTGAGACCCTGTTCTGTTCTGTAATTCAGTTCCTGTGTAGCCAAGTTTACATTCCGTGTATTACTGATATCTTATGATGTTTCTTTTTCTGTGTGACTTACTTCAGTTAGAATCATCATACCTGAATCCACTCATTGTGCTGCTAAGGGCCTGATGACATAGATTTCATTGCTGAGATATATTGCTTTGTAAGTAAATACCACAACTTCTTTATCCATTTTTCACTTTCTGCGATGTTGAACTTGTACTGTAAACGAGGTTCTTGTAAACAGAGCCGTTCCAAACTTTGGGGTGGCTGTGTCTTTTTGATTTTAATTTCCCTAAGCTATAGGACCATAAGTGGAAGTGCCCTAGGTTCTGTTGCTTTGTTTTTTAGATGTTTCAGGAAACACCATACACTTCTCCCGAGTGGTTGTTGGCAATTTACATCCCGCCCATCAGCATAACAAGGCTCCCAGTTCTCCATGGCCTGTCCTGCCTTTCTGGATTTTACACTTTTTTCAGATGGCACTTTTGACTGAGGGGAAGTGAGACTTCATTGTAGTGCAGATTTCCTTTGCAAGCTTGCTTGGTTGGCCAAAAAGAGCGTATGGGTTTTTTCCTGAATATATTCAGGAAAAAACGCATACGCCCTTTTTGGCCAAGTGCATCATTGTGGACGTTCTGCCTCTTTTCCTATGCTTTCAATGCAATTCCAGTCTACCTCCTGAAATCGGTTTCCTGCAATTCTGCCCCGCTTTCAAGTCCTCCTGGCAGCTTTACTTCAGTATATTTTTGGACGATAGCTGTCATTTATTACTCTGCAGGTTTGTGAATTACAGTGCCCCTGAGCTGCTTTCTTCACCTCGCTTTCTTTTGAGCTGGCCGCAACACCGCAGGATGGCTTCAGGCCCTAATCTGGATCCGGTACGGCACGCTGAGCCTTTGGTTATTTCCTCTTCCTGGTGGGAAATGAGAGTTAAATTTGCCCGTCCAGACACCTCCAGCTACCCTCTCATTGGTTCTCGCTATTCCTGTTCATCTTCCGCAGAAATTGCAAACTGGGCCAAACAGGAGGTTAAAGGCGCTGACTCTCCAAGTGGGGAGAGTGTTAGTAAAGCGTCTGGAATGTTGCACCCGAGTACCAGGGGAGGAAAACTGAGACATATTTGAACACGTCTCCCGATCACATGGTTGATCATACTCTGGGTTCCACATGCATGTTTTAGCTGAAGGAAGAATACCTAAAATCTGGGTAGTTGAAACCCGTGGAATGGGTACCATGCAATATGACTTCAAAGGGTCTTCATTTGCTCACTGAACCTCTCCAATCCTATCACTGTTGCGTTTATGCCCCTGTACACATGCTTGATTCTCTTTCGGAGACATAGCAATCTATAGGTTTTAAGAAACTTACTAGTCAGGTACATTCTTAGGCGTTTAATATGCGGTGTTGAGTCCATTTCGTTGAGCAAGGAGTAGCTCTTGTCTATTCCATATTTGGCTTAAGGAACTTTATCTGTGCTCATTTCAATCTCTGGTTTTATGCAGCACCCCAACTCACCTTTCCCCTTAAGCAAGCATAAGTTGGTTTTCTAAATTTGAGACCCTGTTCTGTTCTGTAATTCGGTTCCTGTGTAGCCAAGTTTACATTCCTTGTATTACTGATATCTTATGATGTTTCTTTTTCTGTGTGACTTATTTCAGTTAGAATCATCATACCTGAATCCACTCATTGTGCTGCTAAGGGCCTGATGACACAGATTTCATTGCTGCGTGATATTGCTTTGTAAGTAAATACCACAAATTCTTTATCCATTTTTCACTTTCTGCGATGTTGAACTTGTACTGTAAACGAGGTTCTTGTAAACAGAGCCATTCCAAACTTTGGGGTGGCTGTGTCTTTTAGATTTTAATTTCCCTAAGCTATAGGACCATAAGTGGAAGTGCCCTAGGTTCTGTTGCTTTGTTTTTTAGATGTTTCAGGAAACACCATACACTTCTCCCGAGTGGTTGTTGGCAATTTACATCCCGCCCATCAGCATAACAAGGCTCCCAGTTCTCCATGTCCTGTCCTGCCTTTCTGGATTTTACACTTTTTTCAGATGGCCCTTTTGACCGGGGGGAAGTGAGACTTCATTGTAGTGCAGATTTCCTTTGCAAGCTTGCTTGGTTGGCCAAAAAGGGCGTATGCGTTTTTTCCTGAATATATTCAGGAAAAAACGCATACGCCCTTTTTGGCCAAGTGCATCATTGTGGACGTTCGGCCTCTTTTCCTATGCTTTCAATGCAATTCCAGTCTACCTCCTGAAATCGGTTTCCTGCAATTCTGCCCCGCTTTCAAGTCCTCTTGGCAGCCTTACTTCAGTCTATTTTTGGATGATAGCTGTCATTTATAACTCTGCAGGTTTGTGAATTACAGTGCCCCTGAGCTCCTTTCTTCAACTCGCTTTCTTGTGAGCTGGCCGCAACACCGCAGGATGACTTCAGGCCCTAATCTGGTTCCGGCACGGCACACTGAGCCTTTGGTTATTTCCTCTTCCTGGTGGGAAATGAGAGTTAAATTTGCCCGTCCAGACACCTCCAGCTAGCCTCTCATTGGTTCTCGCTATTCCTGTTCATCTTCCGCAAAAATTGCAAACTGGGCCAAACAGGAGGTTAAAGGCGCTGACTCTCCAAGTGGGGAGAGTGTTAGTAAAGCGTCTGGAATGTTGCACCCGAGTACCAGGGGAGGAAAACTGAGACATATTTGAACACGTCTCCCGTTCACATGGTTGATCATACTTGGGTTCCACATGCATGTTTTAGCTGAAGGAAGAATACCTAAAACCTGGGTAGTTGAAACCCGTGGAATGGGTACCATGCAATATGACTTCAAAGGGTCTTCATTTGCTCACCGAACCTCTCCAATCCTATCACTGCTGCGTTTATGCCCCTGTACACATGCTTGATTCTCTTTCGGAGACATAGCAATCCATAGGTTTTAAGATACTTACTAGTCAGGTACATTCTTAGGCGTTTAATATGCGGTGTTGAGTCCATTTCATTGAGCAAGGAGTAGCTCTTGTGTATTCCATATTTGGCTTAAGGAACTTTATCTGTGCTCATTTCAATCTCTGGTTTTATGCAGCACCCCAACTCACCTTTCCCCTTAAGCAAGCATAAGTTGGTTTTCTAAATTTGAGACCCTGTTCTGTTCTGTAATTCAGTTCCTGTGTGGCCAAGTTTACATTCCGTGTATTACTGATATCTTATGATGTTTCTTTTTCTGTGTGACTTATTTCAGTTAGAATCATCATACCTGAATCCACTCATTGTGCTGCTAAGGGCCTGATGACACAGATTTCATTGCTGAGTGATATTGCTTTGTAAGTAAATACCACAACTTCTTTATCCATTTTTCACTTTCTGCGATGTTGAACTTGTACTGTAAATGAGGTTCTTGTAAACACAGCCGTTCCAAACTTTGGGGTGGCTGTGTCTTTTTCATTTTAATTTCCCTAAGCTATACGACCATAAGTGGAAGTGCCCTAGGTTCTGTTGCTTTGTTTTTTAGATGTTTCAGGAAACACTCTACACTTCTCCCGAGTGGTTGTTGGCAATTTACATCCCGCCCTTCAGCATAACAAGGCTCCCAGTTCTCCATGGCCTGTCCTGCCTTTTTGGATTTTACACTTTTTTCAGATGGCCCTTTTGACCGGGGGGAAGTGAGACTTCATTGTAGTGCAGATTTCCTTTGCAAGCTTGCTTGGTTGGCCAAAAAGGGCGTATGCGTTTTTTCCTGAATATATTCAGGAAAAAACGCATACGCCCTTTTTGGCCAAGTGCATCATTGTGGACGTTCTGCCTCTTTTCCTATGCTTTCAATGCAATTCCAGTCTACCTCCTGAAATCGGTTTCCTGCAATTCTGCCCCGCTTTCAAGTCCTCTTGGCAGCCTTACTTCAGTCTATTTTTGGACGATAGCTGTCATTTATAACTCTGCAGGTTTGTGAATTACAGTGCCCCTGAGCTCCTTTCTTCAACTCGCTTTCTTTTGAGCTGGCCGCAACACCGCAGGATGTCTTCAGGCCCTAATCTGGTTCTGGCACGGCACGCTGAGCCTTTGGTTAATTCCTCTTCCTGGTGGGAAATGAGAGTTAAATATGCCCATCCAGATACCTCCAGCTAGTCTCTCATTGGTTCTCGCTATTCCTGTTCATCTTCCACAGAAATTGCAAACTGGGCCAAACAGGAGGTTAAAGGGACTGACTCTCCAAGTGGGGAGAGTGTTAGTAAAGCGTCTGTAATGTTGCACCCGAGTACCAGGGTACGAAACCTGAGACATATTTGAACACGTCTCCCGATCACATGGTTGATCATACTCTAGGTTCCACATGCATGTTTTAGCTGAAGGAAGAATACCTTAAACCTGGGTAGTTGAAACCCGTGGAATGGGTACCATGCAATGTGACTTCAAAGGGTCTTCATTTGCTCACCGAACCTCTCCAATCCTATCACTGCTGCGTTTATGCCCCTGTACACACGCTTGATTCTCTTTTGGAGACATAGCAATCCATAGGTTTTAAGATACTTACTAGTCAGGTATATTCTTAGGCGTTTAATATGCGGTGTTGAGTCCATTTCGTTGAGCAAGGAGTAGCTCTTGTCTATTCCATATTTGGCTTAAGGAACTTTATCTGTGCTCATTTCAATCTCTGGTTTTATGCAGCACCCCAACTCACCTTTACCCTTAAGCAAGCATAAGTTGGTTTTCTAAATTTGAGACCCTGTTCTGTTCTGTAATTCAGTTCCTGTGTAGCCAAGTTTCCATTCCGTGTATTACTGATATCTTATGATGTTTCTTTTTCTGTGTGACTTATTTCAGTTAGAATCATCATACCTGAATCCACTCATTGTGCTGCTAAGGGCCTGATGACATAGATTTCATTGCTGAGTGATATTGCTTTGTAAGTAAATACCACAACTTCTTTATCCATTTTTCACTTTCTGTGATATTGAACTTGTATGGTAAACGAGGTTCTTATAAACGGAGGCGTCCCAAACTTTGGGGTGGCTGTGTCTTTTTGATTTTAATTTCCCTAAGCTATAGGACCATAAGTGGAAGTGCCCTAGGCTCTGTTGCTTTGTTTTTTAGATGTTTCAGGAAACACCATACACTTCTCCCAAGTGGTTGTTGGCAATTTACATCCCGCCCATCAGCATAACAAGGCTCCCAGTTCTCCATGTCCTGTCCTGCCTTTCTGGATTTTACCCTTTTTTCAGATGGCCCTTTTGCCCGGGGGGAAGTGAGACTTCATTGTAGTGCAGATTTCCTTTGCAAGCTTGCTTGGTTGGCCAAAAAGGGCGTATGCGTTTTTTCCTGAATATATTCAGGAAAAAACGCATATGCCCTTTTTGGCCAAGTGCATCATTGTGGACGTTCTGCCTCTTTTCCTATGCTTTCAATGCAATTCCAGTCTACCTCCTGAAATCGGTTTCCTGCAATTCTGCCCCGCTTTCAAGTCCTCTTGGCAGCCTTACTTCAGTCTATTTTTGGACGATAGCTGTCATTTATAACTCTGCAGGTTTGTGAATTACAGTGCCCCTGAGCTCCTTTCTTCAACTCGCTTTCTTGTGACCTGGCCGCAACACCGCAGGATGGCTTCAGGCCCTAATCTGGTTCCGGCACGGCACGCTGAGCCTTTGGTTATTTCCTCTTCCTGGTGGGAAATGAGAGTTAAATTTGCCCGTCCAGACACCTCCAGCTAGCCTCTCATTGGTTCTCGCTATTCCTGTTCGTCTTCCGCAGAAATTGCAAACTGGGCCAAACAGGAGGTTAAAGGGACTGACTCTCCAAGTCGGGAGAGTGTTAGTAAAGCGTCTGGAATGTTGCACCCGAGTACCAGGGGAGGAAAACTGAGATATATTTGAACACGTCTCCCGTTCACATGGTTGATCATACTCTGGGTTCCACATGCATGTTTTAGCTGAAGAAAGAATACCTTAAACCTGGAGAGTTGAGACCCGTGTAATGGGTACCATGCAATATGACTTCAAAGGGTCTTCATTTGCTCACCGAACCTCTCCAATCCTATCACTGCTGCGTTTATTCCCCTGTACACACGCTTGATTCTCTTTTGGAGACATAGCAATCCATAGGTTTTAAGATACTTACTAGTCAGGTACATTCTTAGGGGTTTAATATGGGGTTTTGAGTCCATTTCGTTGAGCAAGGAGTAGCTCTTGTCTATTCCATATTTGACTTAAGGAACTTTATCTGTGCTCATTTCAATCTCTGGTTTTATGCAGCACCCCAACTCACCTTTACCCTTAAGCAAGCATAAGTTGGTTTTCTAAATTTGAGACCCTGTTCTGGTTTGGAATGCAGTTCCTGTGTAGCCAAGTTTACATTCCGTGTATTACTGATATCTTATGATGTTTCTTTTTCTGTGTGACTTACTTCAGTTAGAATCATCATACCTGAATCCACTCATTGTGCTGCTAAGGGCCTGATGACACAGATTTCATTGCTGAGTGATATTGCTTTGTAAGTAAATACCACAACTTCTTTATCCATTTTTCACTTTCTGCGATGTTGAACTTGTACTGTAAACGAGGTTCTTGTAAACAGAGCCATTCCAAACTTTGGGGTGGCTGTGTCTTTTAGATTTTAATTTCCCTAAGCTATAGGACCATAAGTGGAAGTGCCCTAGGTTCTGTTGCTTTGTTTTTTAGATGTTTCAGGAAACACCATACACTTCTCCCGAGTGGTTGTTGGCAATTTACATCCCGCCCATCAGCATAACAAGGCTCCCAGTTCTCCATGGCCTGTCCTGCCTTTCTGGATTTTACACTTTTATCAGATGGCACTTTTGACTGAGGGGAAGTGAGACTTCATTGTAGTGCAGATTTCCTTTGCAAGCTTGCTTGGTTGGCCAAAAAGAGCGTATGGGTTTTTTCCTGAATATATTCAGGAAAAAACGCATACGCCCTTTTTGGCCAAGTGCATCATTGTGGACGTTCTGCCTCTTTTCCTATGCTTTCAATGCAATTCCAGTCTACCTCCTGAAATCGGTTTCCTGCAATTCTGCCCCGCTTTCAAGTCCTCCTGGCAGCTTTACTTCAGTATATTTTTGGACGATAGCTGTCATTTATTACTCTGCAGGTTTGTGAATTACAGTGCCCCTGAGCTGCTTTCTTCAACTCGCTTTCTTTTGAGCTGGCCGCAACACCGCAGGATGGCTTCAGGCCCTAATCTGGATCCGGTACGGCACGCTGAGCCTTTGGTTATTTCCTCTTCCTGGTGGGAAATGAGAGTTAAATTTGCCCGTCCAGACACCTCCAGCTACCCTCTCATTGGTTCTCGCTATTCCTGTTCATCTTCCGCAGAAATTGCAAACTGGGCCAAACAGGAGGTTAAAGGCGCTGACTCTCCAAGTGGGGAGAGTGTTAGTAAAGCGTCTGGAATGTTGCACCCGAGTACCAGGGGAGGAAAACTGAGACATATTTGAACACGTCTCCCGATCACATGGTTGATCATACTCTGGGTTCCACATGCATGTTTTAGCTGAAGGAAGAATACCTAAAATCTGGGTAGTTGAAACCCGTGGAATGGGTACCATGCAATATGACTTCAAAGGGTCTTCATTTGCTCACTGAACCTCTCCAATCCTATCACTGTTGCGTTTATGCCCCTGTACACATGCTTGATTCTCTTTCGGAGACATAGCAATCTATAGGTTTTAAGAAACTTACTAGTCAGGTACATTCTTAGGCGTTTAATATGCGGTGTTGAGTCCATTTCGTTGAGCAAGGAGTAGCTCTTGTCTATTCCATATTTGGCTTAAGGAACTTTATCTGTGCTCATTTCAATCTCTGGTTTTATGCAGCACCCCAACTCACCTTTCCCCTTAAGCAAGCATAAGTTGGTTTTCTAAATTTGAGACCCTGTTCTGTTCTGTAATTCAGTTCCTGTGTAGCCAAGTTTACATTCCTTGTATTACTGATATCTTATGATGTTTCTTTTTCTGTGTGACTTATTTCAGTTAGAATCATCATACCTGAATCCACTCATTGTGCTGCTAAGGGCCTGATGACACAGATTTCATTGCTGCGTGATATTGCTTTGTAAGTAAATACCACAAATTCTTTATCCATTTTTCACTTTCTGCGATGTTGAACTTGTACTGTAAACGAGGTTCTTGTAAACAGAGCCATTCCAAACTTTGGGGTGGCTGTGTCTTTTAGATTTTAATTTCCCTAAGCTATAGGACCATAAGTGGAAGTGCCCTAGGTTCTGTTGCTTTGTTTTTTAGATGTTTCAGGAAACACCATACACTTCTCCCGAGTGGTTGTTGGCAATTTACATCCCGCCCATCAGCATAACAAGGCTCCCAGTTCTCCATGTCCTGTCCTGCCTTTCTGGATTTTACACTTTTTTCAGATGGCCCTTTTGACCGGGGGGAAGTGAGACTTCATTGTAGTGCAGATTTCCTTTGCAAGCTTGCTTGGTTGGCCAAAAAGGGCGTATGCGTTTTTTCCTGAATATATTCAGGAAAAAACGCATACGCCCTTTTTGGCCAAGTGCATCATTGTGGACGTTCGGCCTCTTTTCCTATGCTTTCAATGCAATTCCAGTCTACCTCCTGAAATCGGTTTCCTGCAATTCTGCCCCGCTTTCAAGTCCTCTTGGCAGCCTTACTTCAGTCTATTTTTGGATGATAGCTGTCATTTATAACTAGGCAGGTTTGTGAATTACAGTGCCCCTGAGCTCCTTTCTTCAACTCGCTTTCTTGTGAGCTGGCCGCAACACCGCAGGATGACTTCAGGCCCTAATCTGGTTCCGGCACGGCACACTGAGCCTTTGGATATTTCCTCTTCCTGGTGGGAAATGAGAGTTAAATTTGCCCGTCCAGACACCTCCAGCTAGCCTCTCATTGGTTCTCGCTATTCCTGTTCATCTTCCGCAAAAATTGCAAACTGGGCCAAACAGGAGGTTAAAGGCGCTGACTCTCCAAGTGGGGAGAGTGTTAGTAAAGCGTCTGGAATGTTGCACCCGAGTACCAGGGGAGGAAAACTGAGACATATTTGAACACGTCTCCCGTTCACATGGTTGATCATACTTGGGTTCCACATGCATGTTTTAGCTGAAGGAAGAATACCTAAAACCTGGGTAGTTGAAACCCGTGGAATGGGTACCATGCAATATGACTTCAAAGGGTCTTCATTTGCTCACCGAACCTCTCCAATCCTATCACTGCTGCGTTTATGCCCCTGTACACATGCTTGATTCTCTTTCGGAGACATAGCAATCCATAGGTTTTAAGATACTTACTAGTCAGGTACATTCTTAGGCGTTTAATATGCGGTGTTGAGTCCATTTCATTGAGCAAGGAGTAGCTCTTGTGTATTCCATATTTGGCTTAAGGAACTTTATCTGTGCTCATTTCAATCTCTGGTTTTATGCAGCACCCCAACTCACCTTTCCCCTTAAGCAAGCATAAGTTGGTTTTCTAAATTTGAGACCCTGTTCTGTTCTGTAATTCAGTTCCTGTGTGGCCAAGTTTACATTCCGTGTATTACTGATATCTTATGATGTTTCTTTTTCTGTGTGACTTATTTCAGTTAGAATCATCATACCTGAATCCACTCATTGTGCTGCTAAGGGCCTGATGACACAGATTTCATTGCTGAGTGATATTGCTTTGTAAGTAAATACCACAACTTCTTTATCCATTTTTCACTTTCTGCGATGTTGAACTTGTACTGTAAATGAGGTTCTTGTAAACACAGCCGTTCCAAACTTTGGGGTGGCTGTGTCTTTTTCATTTTAATTTCCCTAAGCTATACGACCATAAGTGGAAGTGCCCTAGGTTCTGTTGCTTTGTTTTTTAGATGTTTCAGGAAACACTCTACACTTCTCCCGAGTGGTTGTTGGCAATTTACATCCCGCCCTTCAGCATAACAAGGCTCCCAGTTCTCCATGGCCTGTCCTGCCTTTTTGGATTTTACACTTTTTTCAGATGGCCCTTTTGACCGGGGGGAAGTGAGACTTCATTGTAGTGCAGATTTCCTTTGCAAGCTTGCTTGGTTGGCCAAAAAGGGCGTATGCGTTTTTTCCTGAATATATTCAGGAAAAAACGCATACGCCCTTTTTGGCCAAGTGCATCATTGTGGACGTTCTGCCTCTTTTCCTATGCTTTCAATGCAATTCCAGTCTACCTCCTGAAATCGGTTTCCTGCAATTCTGCCCCGCTTTCAAGTCCTCTTGGCAGCCTTACTTCAGTCTATTTTTGGACGATAGCTGTCATTTATAACTCTGCAGGTTTGTGAATTACAGTGCCCCTGAGCTCCTTTCTTCAACTCGCTTTCTTTTGAGCTGGCCGCAACACCGCAGGATGTCTTCAGGCCCTAATCTGGTTCTGGCACGGCACGCTGAGCCTTTGGTTAATTCCTCTTCCTGGTGGGAAATGAGAGTTAAATATGCCCATCCAGATACCTCCAGCTAGTCTCTCATTGGTTCTCGCTATTCCTGTTCATCTTCCACAGAAATTGCAAACTGGGCCAAACAGGAGGTTAAAGGGACTGACTCTCCAAGTGGGGAGAGTGTTAGTAAAGCGTCTGTAATGTTGCACCCGAGTACCAGGGTACGAAACCTGAGACATATTTGAACACGTCTCCCGATCACATGGTTGATCATACTCTAGGTTCCACATGCATGTTTTAGCTGAAGGAAGAATACCTTAAACCTGGGTAGTTGAAACCCGTGGAATGGGTACCATGCAATGTGACTTCAAAGGGTCTTCATTTGCTCACCGAACCTCTCCAATCCTATCACTGCTGCGTTTATGCCCCTGTACACACGCTTGATTCTCTTTTGGAGACATAGCAATCCATAGGTTTTAAGATACTTACTAGTCAGGTATATTCTTAGGCGTTTAATATGCGGTGTTGAGTCCATTTCGTTGAGCAAGGAGTAGCTCTTGTCTATTCCATATTTGGCTTAAGGAACTTTATCTGTGCTCATTTCAATCTCTGGTTTTATGCAGCACCCCAACTCACCTTTATCCTTAAGCAAGCATAAGTTGGTTTTCTAAATTTGAGACCCTGTTCTGTTCTGTAATTCAGTTCCTGTGTAGCCAAGTTTCCATTCCGTGTATTACTGATATCTTATGATGTTTCTTTTTCTGTGTGACTTATTTCAGTTAGAATCATCATACCTGAATCCACTCATTGTGCTGCTAAGGGCCTGATGACATAGATTTCATTGCTGAGTGATATTGCTTTGTAAGTAAATACCACAACTTCTTTATCCATTTTTCACTTTCTGTGATATTGAACTTGTATGGTAAACGAGGTTCTTATAAACGGAGGCGTCCCAAACTTTGGGGTGGCTGTGTCTTTTTGATTTTAATTTCCCTAAGCTATAGGACCATAAGTGGAAGTGCCCTAGGCTCTGTTGCTTTGTTTTTTAGATGTTTCAGGAAACACCATACACTTCTCCCAAGTGGTTGTTGGCAATTTACATCCCGCCCATCAGCATAACAAGGCTCCCAGTTCTCCATGTCCTGTCCTGCCTTTCTGGATTTTACCCTTTTTTCAGATGGCCCTTTTGCCCGGGGGGAAGTGAGACTTCATTGTAGTGCAGATTTCCTTTGCAAGCTTGCTTGGTTGGCCAAAAAGGGCGTATGCGTTTTTTCCTGAATATATTCAGGAAAAAACGCATATGCCCTTTTTGGCCAAGTGCATCATTGTGGACGTTCTGCCTCTTTTCCTATGCTTTCAATGCAATTCCAGTCTACCTCCTGAAATCGGTTTCCTGCAATTCTGCCCCGCTTTCAAGTCCTCTTGGCAGCCTTACTTCAGTCTATTTTTGGACGATAGCTGTCATTTATAACTCTGCAGGTTTGTGAATTACAGTGCCCCTGAGCTCCTTTCTTCAACTTGCTTTCTTGTGACCTGGCCGCAACACCGCAGGATGGCTTCAGGCCCTAATCTGGTTCCGGCACGGCACGCTGAGCCTTTGGTTATTTCCTCTTCCTGGTGGGAAATGAGAGTTAAATTTGCCCGTCCAGACACCTCCAGCTAGCCTCTCATTGGTTCTCGCTATTCCTGTTCGTCTTCCGCAGAAATTGCAAACTGGGCCAAACAGGAGGTTAAAGGGACTGACTCTCCAAGTCGGGAGAGTGTTAGTAAAGCGTCTGGAATGTTGCACCCGAGTACCAGGGGAGGAAAACTGAGATATATTTGAACACGTCTCCCGTTCACATGGTTGATCATACTCTGGGTTCCACATGCATGTTTTAGCTGAAGAAAGAATACCTTAAACCTGGAGAGTTGAGACCCGTGTAATGGGTACCATGCAATATGACTTCAAAGGGTCTTCATTTGCTCACCGAACCTCTCCAATCCTATCACTGCTGCGTTTATTCCCCTGTACACACGCTTGATTCTCTTTTGGAGACATAGCAATCCATAGGTTTTAAGATACTTACTAGTCAGGTACATTCTTAGGGGTTTAATATGGGGTTTTGAGTCCATTTCGTTGAGCAAGGAGTAGCTCTTGTCTATTCCATATTTGACTTAAGGAACTTTATCTGTGCTCATTTCAATCTCTGGTTTTATGCAGCACCCCAACTCACCTTTACCCTTAAGCAAGCATAAGTTGGTTTTCTAAATTTGAGACCCTGTTCTGGTTTGGAATGCAGTTCCTGTGTAGCCAAGTTTACATTCCGTGTATTACTGATATCTTATGATGTTTCTTTTTCTGTGTGACTTACTTCAGTTAGAATCATCATACCTGAATCCACTCATTGTGCTGCTAAGGGCCTGATGACACAGATTTCATTGCTGAGTGATATTGCTTTGTAAGTAAATACCACAACTTCTTTATCCATTTTTCACTTTCTGCGATGTTGAACTTGTACTGTAAACGAGGTTCTTGTAAACAGAGCCGTTCCAAACTTTGGGGTGGCTGTGTCTTTTTGATTTTAATTTCCCTAAGCTATAGGACCATAAGTGGAAGTGCCCTAGGTTCTGTTGCTTTGTTTTTTAGATGTTTCAGGAAACACCATACACTTCTCCCGAGTGGTTGTTGGCAATTTACATCCCGCCCATCAGCATAACAAGGCTCCCAGTTCTCCATGGCCTGTCCTGCCTTTCTGGATTTTACACTTTTTTCAGATGGCCCTTTTGACCGGGGGGAAGTGAGACTTCATTGTAGTGCAGATTTCCTTTGCAAGCTTGCTTGGTTGGCCAAAAAGGGCGTATGCGTTTTTTCCTGAATATATTCAGGAAAAAACGCATACGCCCTTTTTGGCCAAGTGCATCATTGTGGACGTTCTGCCTCTTTTCCTATGCTTTCAATGCAATTCCAGTCTACCTCCTGAAATCGGTTTCCTGCAATTCTGCCCCGCTTTCAAGTCCTCTTGGCAGCCTTACTTCAGTCTATTTTTGGACGATAGCTGTCATTTATAACTCTGCAGGTTTGTGAATTACAGTGCCCCTGAGCTGCTTTCTTCAACTCGCTTTCTTGTGACCTGGCCGCAACACCGCAGGATGGCTTCAGGCCCTAATCTGGTTCCGGCCCGGCATGCTGAGCCTTTGGTTAATTCCTCTTCCTGGTGGGAAATGAGAGTTAAATTTGCCCGTCCAGACACCTCCAGCTAGTCTCTCATTGGTTCTCGCTATTCCTGTTCATCTTCCGCAGAAATTGCAAACTGGGCCAAACAGGAGGTTAAAGGCGCTGACTCTCCAAGTGGGGAGAGTGTTAGTAAAGCGTCTGGAATGTTGCACCCGAGTACCAGGGGAGGAAAACTGAGACATATTTGAACACGTCTCCCGTTCACATGGTTGATCATACTTGGGTTCCACCTGCATGTTTTAGCTGAAGGAAGAATACCTTAAACCTGGAGAGTTGAGACCCGTGTAATGCGTACCATGCAATATGACTTCAAAGGGTCTTCATTTGCTCACCGAACCTCTCCAATCCTATCACTGCTGCGTTTATGCCCCTGTACACATGCTTGATTCTCTTTTGGAGACGTAGCAATCCATAGGTTTTCCGATACTTACTAGTCAGGTACATTCTTAGGCGTTTAATATGCGTTGTTGAGTCCATTTCGTTGAGCAAGGAGTAGCTCTTGTCTATTCCATATTTGACTTAAGGAACTTTATCTGTGCTCATTTCAATCTCTGGTTTTATGCAGCACCCCAACTCACCTTTACCCTTAAGCAAGCATAAGTTGGTTTTCTAAATTTGAGACCCTGTTCTGTTCTGTAATTCAGTTCCTGTGTAGCCAAGTTTACATTCCGTGTATTACTGATATCTTATGATGTTTCTTTTCTGTGTGACTTATTTCAGTTAGAATCATCATACCTGAATCCACTCATTGTGCTGCTATGGGCCTGATGACACAGATTTCATTGCTGAGTGATATTGCCTTGTAAGTAAATACCACAATTTCTTTATCCATTTTTCACTTTCTACGATGTTGAACTTGTACTGTAAATGAGGTTCTTGTAAACAGAGCCGTTCCAAACATTGGGGTGGCTGTGTCTTTTTGATTTTAATTTCCCTAAGCTATAGGACCATAAGTGGCAGTGCCCTAGGCTCTGTTGCTTTGTTTTTTAGATGTTTCAGGAAACACCATACACTTCTCCCGAGTGGTTGTTGGCAATTTACATCCCGCCCATCAGCATAACAAGGCTCCCAGTTCTCCATGGCCTGTCCTGCCTTTCTGGATTTTACACTTTTTTCAGATGGCCCTTTTGACCGGGGGGAAGTGAGACTTCATTGTAGTGCAGATTTCCTTTGCAAGCTTGCTTGGTTGGCCAAAAAGGGCGTATGCGTTTTTTCCTGAATATATTCAGGAAAAAACGCATACGCCCTTTTTGGCCAAGTGCATCATTGTGGACGTTCTGCCTCTTTTCCTATGCTTTCAATGCAATTCCAGTCTACCTCCTGAAATCGGTTTCCTGCAATTCTGCCTTGCTTTCAATGCCTCTTCATAGCCTTACCTAAATATATTTTTTAAAAATAGTTGACCTTTATAACTCTGCAGGTTTTTGAATTGCAGTGGCCCTTAGCTCCATTTTTTAGCTCTTATTTTTGTGGTCTTGCCCCGTAACCACAGGATTCCTTGAAGCCCTATTTTTCTTCTGGGGCACCTTGCTGTGCCTTTGGTTAATTCTTCTTACTGATGTGATATTAGAGTGACATGTGCCCATTGAAACCGCTACAGCTAGTTTCTCACTGGTTCCCCCTGTTCCCATTCATCCTCTGCACTAACTGCAGACTGTGCAATACCAGAACTTAAAGGCATTGACTCCATGTGGGGATGTTGTTAGTAAAGCGGCTGGAATGTCGATCCGGAGCCCCAGGAGAGGAAAAATGAGGTGCGTTTTAGAAACCTTTCCCGATCATATGGTATACCAGTCGCTGGGTTTCCCAAGCATGGTTTAGCTGTAGGAAGATTCCCTTCAACCTGGAGTGTTGGGACCCTTGGACTGAGTAGCATGAAGTATTGCATTAAACTTTCGGCAGTTGCTCACCAAAGCTCACCAATCCTGTCAGCCCCAAGTGTCCAGCCTTATGTCTTATCCAGCTGTGGGTTTATATGTGGTCAATCCAGGTTGCATCACAGCCCCTGAGCGAATTTTGTAAGAATTTTTCTCTCTTTCATTGTTTCAGCGTTTTGTTTTTAAAATTTATTTCTATAATGGGGTTTAGCTCCTTTTCACTGCTGTGTTTGTGCCGCTCTGCACACACTTGATTCCCTTATGGAGATATATCAATACATGGGTTTTAAGATTCTTATTCCTCAGATATATTTCTCTGCGGTGTATAGGGTGTGTTGAGGCCTGTTCATTGAGCAAGGTGTAGATCTTGTCTAATACCTATTTGGTTTATTGAACGGTATCTGTGCTAATTTCAAACTCTGGTTTTATGCATCACCCCACCTCTCCTTTCCCCTTAAGCTGACATAAGTGTGTTTTCTAAATGTGAGACACTGTTCTGTTCTGTAATTCATTTCTTGTGCAGCCATATTTACCCTCCCTCTATAAGTGATATCTTATGATATGTTTCTTTTTCTGTTTGACTTATTTCAAGTAGTATTATCGGACCTAAATCCACTCTTTATCCTTCTACTAGCCTTATTACATTGATTTCATGGTGAAGAGATATTCCATTGTACATAAGTACCACATCTTCTTTATCCATTGTTCTCTTTCCTGGGATATTTAAGGTGTACTGAAGTTGAGGTTCTTGTAAACAGAGTAGCCCTAAACTGTGGTGTGCTTGTGTCTTGTTGATTTTTAGACTTCCCTAGATATACTCCCATGATTGGAAGAGTCCTATGCTCTGTAGCTCTGTTTTTTAGATGATTTAGGAACCACCATACACTTCTCCAGAGTGGCTCTCGGCAGTTCACACACTGCCCATCAGCGTATAAAGGCTCCCTGTTCTCCATGGCCTGTCCTGCATTTCTGGTTTTTACAATTTTTTAGGATGGCCCTTTTGACCGGTGGGAAGTGAGACTTCTTTGTTGTGCACATTTGCATTGCTTGCTTGCTTCGTTGCCCATAAAGTGCGTATGCGTTTTTTCCTGGATATAATCAGGAAAAAACGCATACGCCCTTTTGGGCCAACTGCATCATTGTCGAAATTCTGCCGCTTTTCATGTGCGTTAAAGACGAGTCCAATCTATCTCTTGAAATCTGTTTCTTGCAATTCTGTCTTGCATTCAGATCCTCTTCTTTGCCTTACCTCAACATATTTTTGGACGTTAGTTTTCATTTATAACTCTGCAGGTTTGTGAATTGCAGTGACCCTGAGCTCCATTTTTTAAGTTGCTCTTTTGTGAGCTGGCCTCAAACCCGCAGGATTGCTTCAGGCCCTATTTTGGCTCCGGCGAGGCAGGCTGAGCCTTTCTTTAATTCTTATTCTTAATGGGAAATTAGAGTGATATGTGCCCGTCCAAACCCCTACAACTCTTCTCTCATTGGTTCCCCCTCTTCCCGTTCATCCTCCTCACAATTTGCAAAATGTGTGAAACAGAAGTTTAAATGTGCTGATTCTCCAAGTGGGGAGATTCTAAGTAGCGTGGCTGGAATGGTGAACAGGAGCACCAGGAGAGGATAAATGAGGTGCATTTTAGACACATCTCCCGATCACATGGTGTACAGTCCTCTGGGTTTTCCATGCATGTTTTAGCTGTAGGAAGATCCCTTGAACCTGCAGATTTGGGACCCATTGAATGGGTACCAGGTAGTATTACTTTAAAGGGTGTGCATTTCCTCACCCAACCTCACATTTCTCTTAGCGCAAACAGTTTCCAGCCTTATGTCTCATCCTGCTGTGGGTCTAGATGTGTTCAATCCATGTTGCATCACCGTCCCTGAGGAAAAGTTGTAAGAGGTTTTCTCTGTCTCTCTGTCGTTTATTTTTTTCAATTTATTACTATATTGGTTACAGCTGATTTTCAAAGCTCTGTTTCTTGCTGCTGTACATCCACTTGATTCACGTACAGAGAGACATCAATAAATTCTTTTTCAGATTCTTACCAGTCGTATATATTCTTTTCCGGTGACTTGAGTGTGCTGAGTGCAGTTCTTTTAGCTACCGTGTAGGCCTTGTTGATTATCAGTTTGGTATTTGGAATGGTATCTTTGCTAATTTCAACCTCCTGGATGATGCCTCACCCCTCCCCACCTTTCCCGTTTAGCAGCCTTATGCGTGTTTTCTACATATTTGACTATGTTTTTGTTTTGTAATTTATTTCATGTGTAGCCATTTTGGATTCCACCTTTAAGTGATATCTTATGATATGTGTCTTTTTCTTTTTGAATTCTGTCACTTAGAATGATCATACATAACTCCTCCGGAGTCGTTACAACTGGCCATATTTCATTGATTTCCAGGCTGAATAATATTCCACTCTACCTAAGTACCACATCTCTATCCATTTTTCCCCTCCAGAGACATTTAAGTTATATCCTAGTCGAGGATCTTTTAAACAGAGAGGGGGTAAACATTGGGGTGCCTGTGTCCTCTCGATTTTTGTTTTTCCCAAGATATACGCCCATGAGTGCAAGTGCCCTATGCTCTGTAGCTCATTTTTTAGATGCTTTAGTAAACACAATACACTTCTCCAGAATGGCCGTTGGCAATATACATTTCCACTATAAGTCTCACAGGGCTCCCTCTTCTCGTTGCCCTGTCCTGCATTTCTGTTGTTTACGCTTTATGAGGATGGCTCTTCTGACTGATGCGAAGTGATATCTTTCGTAGTATTGACTTCCAGTGCCCACCTGTTTGGTTGGCTAAAAAAGTGTATGCCCTTTTCTTGAATATATACAGAAAAGAACGCATACACCCTTTTTGGCCAACTGCAATGTTGGCAATGTTCAGCTCCTTTTCTTGTGCTTAATGGCGAGTCCTTTCTACCTCCTCAAATCCCTTTCCTGCCATTCTCCCTTGCTTACAAGTCCTTTTCTCTGACTTTCCTCAAGACATTTTTCAGTGATGGATATTTTCAACTCTGCAGTTTTGTGAATTTTACTGCCCCTGAGTTCCATTGTTCAACTCGTGTTTATGGGAACTGGCCACAAAGCAGCGGGATTTCCTCAAGCCCTATACTGTTTCCATGGGCAACCCTAGCCTTTGGTCAATTCGTCTTCCTGATTGGAAATTAGAGTGACATGTGCCTGTCTGAACACCTAGGACTTGTCTCTCATTGTTCCTCATCCTTCCGCTTCATCCTCTGGACAAATTCCAAACTGTACGCAACAGGATGTTGACAGTGCTGACATCTCCAAGTGGGGAGACTGTTAGTAAAGACGCTGGAGGGGTGAACCCGAGCACCAGGAGATGAGGAGATGAGATGCCTTTTCCAAACTCTTCCCGATCAGACGGTATACCATCCTCTGGGTGTGACAGACATGTTTTAGCAGTAGGAAGAGTCCCATTCATGTAAGGAGAACACCAGGGCTTTTTCAAAATCAGTGTCTCCCCGAAACCCAAACTGGGGAAGTTTTTAAGCTACGGCTACACATATGTTCATTAAGGGCCTTGGGAAGTAGGCAGAGTCCAAACTTTAGATGATTGAAGTCTTCAGGGTCAGAAGCACTCACCACCAGCTTCCCTTAGGCTACACTTTAACTGTCATTGATAGATGATGTCAATAAAAATATCTATTCTTTTTCAGATTATTTCCCCTTATAGGTTATTGCAAAATGTTGAGTGTAGTTCCCTGTGCTATACAGTAGTTCCTTGTTGATGATCTATTTTATACATAGCAGTGTGTATGTGTTCATTCCAAACTGTTAATTTATCCCTCCTCCCACCTTTCCCCTTTGGTAATAATAAATTATAAGATTTTATACTTCTCAGAAATGGGGGAGCTGAAAGAGAGGTATCATTTTCAATGGAAAAGCATTTAAAACAAGATTGAAGGTTTAACCAAGATTATTAGCTGTACATCCTTGGAAAGAAATCACTTCGTTTCTCTAATATTGACCTGACAAATAAGACAAACCTTTTCACTGAACTTGCTTATAAAAAGTGATGGAAATATCAAATGGAAGTGTTAAAAACATCTTATTTTACCCGAGCCTTATACACTGTTCTATGTTAACTACAGTTTGGCTCACACATCTGTTCATTGAGGTTACAATAGTCTCAATTTCTGTTACTGATCCTCCAGAGTGGACCCCAACAAGTGTCCCCCTGCCCAGTGTCATTGGGGCCAAGAGATCGAGACTGAGTTTGGTTCACAAGCAAAGGAAACTTTATATTTTGATCAGAGAATGGAGAGGTGAGAGCATGCACTACCCCGTGGGCTGTGGGCTGGGCTGCTGTGTAGAGATCCTGTCAGAGTCAGTGGGAGGGAGGGAGGCGGCGGAGCTCTCGAGGGCCGGGTTGGCTGTAGCTCAGGCTCTATATCGTGGAGTCTGCACTGGGCCCCAGGAGCTGAGGTGTCGACCCAGCCATTCTGCACTAGGAAATCTGGTCTGAAGTGCCGGGTGTGGAACCTCTGCATGCGGGACCCTAGGAGCACGTGAAATTAGACAAAGCACAAAGGATAAAAAAGGTTAGACTTGACTTTATTGCCCAGATTCTATTTTTATCTCCCAGGGATTTTTAATGGGCTTTGCTGGGGACAAACCCCTCCTCTGCCTTTTGTCCCGTTCCTCATTCTTGGAGTGCTGAGGGTGCAGACCCTTCTTCTGTAACTGCTGAGTGCTGAGTTGGGAGCCCTCATACCCTGGGGCGAGGGTCAGAGCTTCTCCCCAGCAGCCTCCCGGTGACGTTGATTGTCCCCAGGACCCCTGCCTCCCTGCTCGTCCACCTGAGCACCAGCATTGGAAGTGTTATAGATTCTAATGACCTTTAAGGGTCCAGGAAAGAGATGTGCAGAGACGCTGTGGGGGCCGGTTTCACCCCGCCCCACATTTGTTCGGCCACCTTAGGCTGACCGTCTCTGCCAGCCTAGATGCTCTGACCAGTAGTCTGCGCTTTCTTCAATTAGGCCCCTGAATTAACGTACAAACAGCACCAGGTGTCAGAGCCCTGCCCGCTCAACTCCCAGACAGTCCAGGGTCAGTGGTGACCAAGGACCATGATGGCTACTGAGTCAACAGCCTTTTGAAGTAAACAGGAGTCCAGCCGGTCTTATTGGCCACCATCATCACGGTGTCTGTAGGCTTTTCTATGGTGACAGTGTGGTATACTGTTCCCCCGCCAAGATTATTAGCTCCCCTCTGGGTGCAGTAAGTCCTGCAAGCAGTAGTCTACTCTTTTGGGACACACTCTTGTTGTTTTATGAGAGAAACTCCAGGTCAAGTGATGTTCACACGAGTCGTCATGGTGCCCTGTTGCCCCCGGTTATCTCTCTGGATGTTGGAGTTGGAGGGCCTCCTCACTCGAGGTCGGTGTGCCCACGGAGCGAACCCTGCAACTTCAGGGCATGGTTGGTGGTTAGGATCACCACGTGGGGTCCTTTTCCCTTAGGAGGGAGGTGGCCTTTTGGGCTGCTGATTTCCAGGTTTTTAGATACCGCCAGTATCTTGGCCAGATGTGGCAGTGGGCCAAGCCCCTTAGTGACCGTAGTTTATCCTACCTGGATGGCATTCTTGCATTGTTCCATTTCAAGTGGTCCCAGTTTTTGCACTAATTCTCCAATGGCGATTCACCTTTCACCGGGAATGTAAAGGTCAAAGGGTTTAGCTAAATTAGGGAGTTCCAGGGCAAGGGTCTGAATTGACTGCTCTTTCCATTCTTGAAAGGCCACTTCTGGATTCTATTCAAAAGGATCATCATCTTTTCCTTTCAGTGTTTCATATAGAGGCCCAGGTAGTAGACTGTGGTTAGGGATCCAGAAGCAGCAAACCCTGGCCTCCCCAGGAACCCCTAAGCTGTCTTCTAGTTTTAGAAAGGGGTAAGGCTGAAAATGGTTTCTTCCCTTTCCTGGGATGGGCTTCTCTGACCTTCTGTGAGAATGAAGCCCAGGCAGGTCACCGCAGTCTGTGATATTTGAGCTTTTTCTTGGACAACTTCTATCCTTTATTGGCTTGGTAGTTCAGAGGCCTCCTTAGTAGGGCTGGTGATCAGAATGTCGTCTGCATATTGAAGGAGGGTTTCCTTTTCCAGAGGTAGAACTTTTAGGTCTTTAGCTAAGCTTTCCCCAAAGATGGTGTGGGAATTTTTGCACCCTTGGGGCCAGACGGCCCGGAAGTATTGTTTTAGTTGTATGTGGAGTCCTGCCACTCACAAGCCAAAATTTCTTGTGACTCTGGGACTAATGGAATACAAAAGAAGGCATCATTGAAGACTAATACAGAATACCATGTCCTGGTGGTTGGTAGAATGACCAGCAGGGTGTAGGAATTAGGAGCAACTGGAGGTATATCCTCGGTGGCTTCACTGACTGTCCTGACATCCTTTACCAGGTCCCCAGCAGCCCATGGGGCTCTCGTGGTCAGACCAATCCCAGAATATGGAGCTCACCTGGGCAGGTACCCCACCCCCACCCCAGCCCACGGGGCTCTCGTGGTCAGGCCCCTCCCAGGATACAGAGCTACCCTTGCAGGTACCGTGGCAGGGCTGGGCACACAGGAACCGTGCACATAGCCCTCATTGCAGAGCACCCCCAGCTCACCTGTCGCTCAGAGCTGACACAGAGCACCTCAGAGCAGGACTTGAACTAACAAACAGCAGCTGCGACAGGTCTGTGACCCTGGGCATCACTCCGTGAGGCCTCCCTCCACCTGGTCTTCCAGAGACTTCCACTGCACCCGGGGCACCAGGCCTCTGTCTCCAACCACCACCCACCCCTCCTCTGCCTGACTCCTGGGTTCCTCTCATTAGGAGAGGGTTTTCTTGAAGTTGTCTCCCACTCATGGGCCAGATAAAATGATTAGAAAACAAGCCAAAGCTGCAGCCCCTTGTCTATCCTGACTCTCAGGAGCCCACACCTGTTCCTTGGACCTGGCCGGTTCAGCAAGTTCCATTTTCTGCAACTGTGAGCCCCTGAGGGGTGATGATTGGCTGACCTGGGCAGCCTTACCGTGCCGGCCAGCCCTCCCCAGGTGTGCCTGGGTTGAGATCAATATAAATACCACTCCAGGCAGCAAGAGCCCCTGCAGCCGTGCCTGACGCCATTTTCTCTGCCCTGTCAGCAGTCTCGGGGCTGGGCTGGTGGGAGGGAGTGAGAGGCCACGGCTTTGTGGGTGGCCCAGTGTGAGTGGGGCTCTGCTGGACTTTCTGCAGCAGTTGCCAGGCTGCCACCTGCTAAAGAAGAGGATGTGTCACCCATACCTGCTGCTGGAATTTCTCCCTGGGCAGAGGTGAGGAAGGAAAAAAGCAGTGGGGGCAGGGACAGGACGGGTATCTCAGGCAGGGAAATGGAAATCTTCCAGAAGAGCACCCAGGGCCAGGACCATCCTGGCTGGCCTGCAGGCACCAAGTCGGCCGGCATGCTGTCACTCGTGTGGCTCTATGGCCCTTCCTCTAGGCTTTCAAGTCCTTGTATATATTCAGGTGTTTTACCTGGGACGGGTGGGAATAGTTCAGCAGCAACTGGCCTGGGGCTCAGCTCACGTTTACTCACAGATGCCTCGGCACGGTGCCCCAGCTTTGCAATGAGGACGCTTGTTGCGTGGGGGCTGCTGGCTGAATGGGAGACGATTCCCCACCACTGACCAACTTCAGAATTGTTTACAACTGGAGCAAGTGCCCTGATACGGTTTTCCTCTGTGTAACTGGTGGGTTCTGTGTTTTTTTTCTCTTTTTCGTTTTTGGTTCAAGGTAGATTTTATTCCTCTTTTTTGTATTTACAGATATAAGCATGGAAATAATTTATTCATATAAATACATGTATGTGCAGGGAATAATTGTTTTTTCTGTTTTATTTTTTAAATTTTACTTCTTTTTAATTTTGAATTTTATTTTATATTTTTATACAGCAGGTTCTTATTGGTTATCTATTTTATACATATAAATGTATACATGCCAATCCCAGTCTCTCAACTCCTCCCACCACCACCCCCCCAACAGCTTTCCCCCCTTGTTGTCCATACGTTTGTTGTCTACATCTGTTGCTCTGTTTATGCCTTGCAAAATGGTTAATCTGTACAGTTTTTCTAGGATCCACATATATGCATGAATATACAAGATTTGTTTTTCTCTTTCTGACTTACTTCACTCTGTATGACAGTCTCTAGATCCATCGACGTCTCTACAAATGACCCAATTTCATTCCTTTTCATGGCTTAGTAATATTCCATTTTATATATGTACCACAGCTTTATGCATTCGTCTGTCTGTGGGCATTTAGGTTGCTTCCATTACCTCGATATTGTAAATAGTGATGCAATGAACATTGCGGTGAATGACTCTTTTTGATTTATGGTTTTGTCTGGGTATATGTCCAGTACTGGGATTGCTGTATCCTATGGTAATTCTATTGTTAGTTTCTTAAGAAATTCCATATTGTTCTCCATAATGACTGTATCAATTTATATTCCCAACAATAGTGGAAGAGGGTTCCTTTTCTCCACACCCTTTCCAGCATTTTTTGTTTGTAGATTTTCAATGATGCCTATTCTACCAGGTGTGAGGTGATACCTCATTGTTGAATCCATTTCGTTGAGCAAGGGGTAGCTGTTGTCTATTACATATTTGGCTTATGGAACGGTATCTGTGCTAATTTCAAACTCTGCTTTTATGCAGCACCCCAACTCACCTTCCCCCTTAAGCAGGCATAAGTTGGTTTTCTAAACTTGAGACCCTGTTCTGTTTTGTAATTCAGTTCATGTGTAGCCAAGTTCACATTCCGTGTATTAGTGATACCTTATGATGTTTCTTTTTCTGTGTGACTTATTTCACTTAGAATCATCGTGCCTCAATCCACTCATTATGCTGGTACGGGCCTGGTGACATAGATTTCATTGCTGAGTGGTATTCTGTTGTACAGAAGTACCGCAACTTCTTTATCCATTATTTGCTCTCTGGGATATTTAACTTGTGCCGTAGAAGAGATTCCTGTAAAAAGAGCCGTCCCAAATTTTGGGGTTGCTGTGTCTTTTTGATATTAATTTCCCTAAGCTATAGGACCATAAGTGGAAGTGCCCTAGGCACTGTTGCTTTGTTTTTTAGATGTTTCAGGAAACACCATACACTTCTCCCGAGTGGTTGTTGGCAATTTACATCCCGCCCATCAGCATAACAAGGCTCCCAGTTCTCCATGGCCTGTCCTGCCTTTCTGGATTTTACACTTTATTCTGATGGCCCTTTTGACCGGGGGGAAGTGAGACTTCATTGTACTGCAGATTTCCTTTGCAAGCTTGCTTGGTTGGCCAAAAAGGGCGTATGCGTTTTTTCCTGAATATATTCAGGAAAAAACGCATATGCCCTTTTGGCCAAGTGCATCATTGTGGACGTTCTGCCTCTTTTCCTACGCTTTCAATGCAATTCCAGTCTACCTCCTGAAATCGGTTTCCTGCAATTATGCCCCACTTTCAAGTCCTCTTGGAAGCCTTACTTCAGTATATTTTTGGACGATAGCTGTCATTTAAAACTCTGCAGGTTTGTGAATTACAGAGACCCTGAGCTCCTTTCTTCAACTCGCTTTCTTTTGAGCTGGCCGCAACACCGCAGGATGGCTTCAGGCCCAAATCTGGTTCCGGCACGGCACGCTGAGCCTTTGGTTATTTCCTCTTCCTGGTGGGAAATGAGAGTTAAATTTGCCCGTCCAGACACCTCCAGCTAGTCTCTCATTGGTTCTCCCTATTCCTGTTCATCTTCCGCAGAAATTGCAAACTGGGCCAAACAGGAGGTTAAAGGCGCTGACTCTCCAAGTTGGGAGAGTGTTAGTAAAGGGTCTGGAATGTTGCACCCGAGTACCAGGGGAGGAAAACTGAGACATATTTGAACACGTCTCCCGTTCACACGGTTGATCATACTCTGGGTTCCACATGCATGTTTTAGCTGAAGGAAGAATACTTTAAACCTGGAGAGTTGAGACCCGTGGAATGGGTACCATGCAATATGACTTCAAAGGGTCTTCATTTGCTCACCGAACCTCTCCAATCCTATCACTGCTGCATTTATGCCCCTGTACACACGCTTGATTCTCTTTCGGAGACATAGCAATCCATAGGTTTTAAGATACTTACTAGTCAGGTACATTCTTAGGCGTTTAATATGGGGTGTTGAGTCCATTTCATTGAGCAAGTAGTAGCTCTTGTCTATTCCATATTTGGCTTAAGGAACTTTATCTGTGCTCATTTCAATCTCTGGTTTTATGCAGCACCCCAACTCACCTTCCCCCTTAAGCAAGCGTGAGTTGGTTTTCTAAACTTGAGACACTGTTCTGTTTTGTAATTCAGTTCATGTGTAGCCAAGTTCACATTCTGTGTATTAGTGATACCTTATGATGTTTCTTTTCTGTGTGACTTATTTCAGTTCGAATCATCATACCTGAATCCACTCATTATGCTGCTACGGGCCTGATGACATAGATTTCATTGCTGAGTGATATTGCATTGTACGTAAGTACCACAAGTTCTTTATCCATTTTTCACTTTCTGCGATATTGAACTTGTACCGTAAACGAGGTTCTTGTAAACAGAGCCGTCCCAAACTTTGGGGTGGCTGTGTCTTTTTGATTTTAATTTCCCTAAGCTATAGGACCATAAGTGGAAGTGCCCTAGGCTCTGTTGCTTTGTTTTTTAGATGTTTCAGGAAACACCATACACTTCTCCAGAGTGGCTGTTGGCAATTTACATCCCGCCCATCAGCATAAGAAGGCTCCCAGTTCTCCATGGCCTGTCGTGCCTTTATGGATTTTACACTTTTTTCAGATGGCCCTTTTGACCGGGTGGAAGTGAGACTTCATTGTAGTGCAGATTTCCTTTGCAAGCTTGCTTGGTTGGCCAAAAAGGGCATATGCGTTTTTTCCTGAATATATTCAGGAAAAAACGCATACGCCCTTTTTGGCCAAGTGCATCATTGTCGAGTTTCTGACTCTCTTCATATGCTTTCAATGCAATTCCAGTCTACCTCCTGAAATCGGTTTCCTGCAATTCTGCCTTGCTTTCAATGCCTCTTCATA